>NW_006800474.1:43866-47569 GCF_000485575.1 Poecilia formosa | reverse complement strand
AAAAAGACAGAAGAAAAACAGAGCAAGCAGGGAAGGCATGGGTAGGGAAGGAGCAGAGGAAAAAAGCGTCCGCCTTCATCAAGAGGAAGAGAGAAAAAAGCTTGACAATGATCCAAAGCACACCACCAGGGAGTGATGCTACGTCCACCAAGCTTGTTTTGTGGGGTAACATTAAAGGAGACCACACAAGGATTTTCTGACTTCGAGAATGAATTCATTAAATTATACTAAAGAAATAAATCCTTAAAAAGGAATACCTGAAATGAGAAACTAAAATAGATTAATACAAAACCCATAACCAAAATAATGAAAAGCCCAAACAAATCTAACAAACCCCAGCCATAAGATACAAACCAAACCATATGGGGTTCTGAGGAGGGAGAGGGAAAAGCCTGCATGCATTGCAGCTATAAAGCAGCAGAGCAGCAATCAGGGCAAAACACTACACCTACAGCCTGCCTGTCTCCAGAACCCTTCGAGGAAAAAGGGCAGAGACCCAACAGTAAGAACCATTTCAAGCTGGCTTTATACATGATGTCATAGGACAATCACACATATCAGTAGCTGCATAAAGGTGAGCCACGTAAATGTTGAGCGCTTTGATTCTGATGGAGAACATCGCCAGTGGAAGGATTCAGAGGGAGCCATTGATCAGAGATCATATTGATTCCAGCACAGAGATTCGCAGCGCAGCAGCTCGCTCTTCATGCAGGGCCGGCCCAAGGTAATATGGGGCTTTAGACAGAATCATGACTTAGGCTCCATGACCCCCTCCTACTTAGAACCTCAGCATCACTAACAGTTATTAAATAGGGATTTACTGAAGTCTGTGACAGGGAGTCCAGATTAATTGGCCGCTGAGTTTAAACTCAACCACTGATTATTGGTTATTGTTTGCTGTGATGTATTTGTGCAGCTCAAACACAAAGATTACGCCATATTGTAGCCATGGTAACACAACAATCAAACTATAAAGAGCCTCTCCATAGGTCTCTGCGCGGCCCTGTTCGTGTGTTTTGATCGCTTATATGTCCATGAACCGAACTGTTATGCTTCAGACTTTTTATCGGCTCGTGGTCTCTCGGGTTTTGAAAATCGGCCAACAATTCTAAAATCATGCCATGTGAACCAGACTTAAAAACTCACAAGCTCCACTCCTCTCATCTCGTCTTGACCACTGTCCTAATGCTCTCTGACTCTGGTCACTACGGTAATGTTTAAACATCCTTATAGAATAAAATACAGATATGCTGCAAAAACAAATATTTTATTTTCATTAAAATTTCAACTCACAATAACGACAAATTATTGGGAGCGTGAGCTTGTTTCTCTTCAACAAGACGCTCCCATCTGGGAGTGATGGGAGACAATGACACTTGAAGTGTTGCTTATGCACAGAGTGCTTGGTCTCTAAGTTGTGAGGCTTCTTTGCCTCTTTAGCGAATATGAGAATCACCTACCAGGTTAAATCCATTCTCTTGTCTCTTCACTGGGTCTTTATCCCTTCGCAAAGACATCTGTTTCTTACTCATTTTGCTCCTTTGTGGGCTCAGTGTTGGTGCGCAAGACATAACTGAGGGAATCCGGTTAACGGGTTTTCAAATAAAAGATCCTTCAGACTCAGATAATACATAAAATGGAAATATTTAATTATTTCTTGTGCGGCCCGGTACCAATTGGTCCGCGGCCCAGGGCTTAGGGACGACTGGATAACTCAACTGGACAAGAACTGGATGGAAATGAAATATGGGTCACAGAAGGAGTCTGAAGGGACGAAGGTTGCTAACGTGTTACTAGCTGGTGGTAAGTTTGCTTCCAAATGCTAATTATCTTCATTTAATTATAAATAGTGCAGTATACATATAAACAAACTTACGTTCTTTTCAGAAATATTTATTACTATAACAATCATTCAGCTTCATGTTATAACTGCATGGAGGCTCTGTTTGTTTCGACTTAATATAGTTTTCTTCATAAACTGGTTTTAATTAAGCTAAGTATGCCAAAGACACTTTGATATTGTGAGGCTGTTGTTATAACTAATTCATCATTGTTTTTATCTTCAACGTATTTTTGCAGTCCAAGCAAATGAAGATGAAAGAGGAAGCCAGGGATCAGGAATTAGAAAACCTAAAGACTTTCCTGTCTCAGAAGAAGCTCTGACTCCACCAGAACAACAACCTGTTCTGAGGATGGACTTGCCCCCTAACCCACCACCAGCCGCCCTCACCACCCTGCAAGGATCAGCTTGTTCAGATCATGGATGAAAAGATTTTAAGGTAGTTTGTCTCCCTTAAGTCCACACTTAAAACAGCTTCATAGTTAATGCCATCATAAACTGATTCTATGATATTGCTGACTATTTTTTCCAACTTCCAACATAAACAGGCAAAGAAAACATCCAGAAATGTTTTTCCACCCCAGGCTTCTGGTCCCAATCATCATCAGTTCTGATGATGTCACATTCATAGCGAGCCCACAACATCCTAAAATTGTCTTACTTTTTTCTTTGCTGTTTTTCTGTACTCTTTAAAGTACAAATGCTTTCTCTGTTTAATTGCTCTATTGTTCTTTTTTGTAGGTTTCTGTAAAGTGTAGTGAATGAGAATATTCTGCTGATCCTCACTGTTCTTAGGAAGGAGAAATGTCAGCTTGTCTGCAGTAATACTGGAATACTGTGACATTGTATTAAAACAATACTCCTTGGTGAAACATTTTTCACATTTCCTCTAAAGTACTGTTAGGTAAATTGTATTATTGTTATCAAATGTTGTTATGGCTTTATAATATTCTTGCTTTATGTACACTTATTTGTTTAGTTATATCTTTTAAGAAATGTTCTTGTATTGTTAATCACTCTGATTTCCTTCCTCAGAGGGCCTCTCTGAAGAAGAGCAGTGACAGCAGCTCTTCACAGATCGTCCTGCTTTTGAACTGTTAGATAGCCGTAAAACCGTTGCTGTGAAGACGTACAACTTGCTCTGTTTGACCCTGTGTCAGGAACTGGATAATCCACATTCAGATAGATTGTGTTGTTAGTTAGTGATAATCATTGGCGCTGTAACTGTGTGAAGTGTTTTCCCCCTCCCTTTAGAGTTACAACGCTCTCTGTGATTAGGGATCCTAAAGACAATAAAAAGAGAGGGGCAGGCAAATGTGGTTTCAGAGAAGTAGGAGATTTGTAACTGAAAACACATCTCTGTCTGTTCTCCTTGTGAGTATTCAGAATCTAACTTTCTCTTGTCTTTCCTGTGTTAGTTAATCTGTGTTAATAGGTGTCAACTCTGACATGTACCTATTGTTTTATTTTGCTAATTTTCACAATAACATTTTTAATATATTGTTGGTAAACTTTTGATATATTGACAATTTGTACAATTATGTAATAGTATATAGTAATAACAATATACTCTTGAAAAATGTGAATACATTGAATACACAATGTAATTTTTTCAGCTGTAAAGTATGTTGTAATTGATCCTTCTGTGTTTTGGTAGCCTGATATGTTTGCAGTACTGTCATGTGTATGAAGCATATTATTCACAAAGTGGCAAAGAAAAATAATAAGAGACATTGATAAGTAACTGAGAAGTGTACTTCATTAGCAGTAAAACGCAAGTGTAATTGGAGTACACTGTGATCACACTACTAATATATAAAATATGTAAAGCTTATATACTGAAAATACATTCTAAATATTTTT
>NW_006800474.1:36443-43711 GCF_000485575.1 Poecilia formosa | reverse complement strand
GGAAGAGGGTCACTGGATTTCAGAGTAAACCAGGAAAACAACATCATTGTGAGATGGTATGACAACAAAGCTGTGAACCTGCTCTCTTCTTTTGTTGGTGTTGAACCACTGGGCAGTGTGAAGCGTTGGGATTGAAAAGCCAAAACCCACATAATGGTTCCCAGACCGGCCATTGTTGACACAACAGGTTCATGGGAGGCATTGACCTTCTTGATATGCTTTCTGCACTGTATAAGTTCAGCTTCAGATCCCAAAGATGGTACATCTACATTTGGTGGCACACCATCACAGTGGCAGTAATCAATGCATGGATCTGCTACAGAAGAGACCTGGAGAAACTGCATCCCAGGCAGAAACACCTGCCCCTGCGAAGGTTTCAGGCCTCTGTTGCCACTGCCCTCACAAGTGCACGAAAGGTCAAAAAGTGTGGCAGACCTTTGTCCTCTCTGGAAGCAACGCCAACCCCTCCTATGAGGAGGAAAACCACTGAGTTGCCCCCTGATGTGAGAAAGGATGGCCTCAATCATTTCCCAACATGGGAAACCCGACAGAGATGCAAGCACTGTGTGGGCCACTTTGCCCATGTGTTCTGTGAGAAATGCAGAGTGCATCTTTGTCTGAACAAGTACATAAACTGTTTCCAAGCCTATCATAATGCAAAATAAAAAGGTTGTGAGCCACAATATGTGTAGAAAATGACTGAAATGTTATGTTCTCGAGACTGCCACCCTGCCAGTTCCATTGGTGGATTTGTTATTGCTGCATTGTTGTAGCACTTTTTATGTTTGGAATTAACAATTTATCTGAGTTATTTGTTTTTTATTATGTTTTTGTTTGTTCAAGAAAAAATAATATTTGAGTATTGTGACCCGATGTATCAAATATGATACGAAATGAAACTTATATATGGAAAATGATATTTGAAAAAAAAAAAAAAATTGTTTGTTCAGAGGGACCAATAAAAGCTCCAGTTTCAAAGAATTGGAATTTTCTGTCAGTTATTTCATGGTGTGGGCTTTACAGGGTTAAAAGGAGAACAACAGATCGTCTAGCAGTTAATACTCTCAAATGATCTGCCATTATATAAGTTTTGGAATGGTTGCTTCATGATAATGTTAAAGAAGCACATAAATCTATAATTGCATCAGATAGTCAAGTTGTATTATTAAGTATAAAATCTGGCAAATCTTGCAGATTGGATTTATTGTTAAGTATATAACACTTATTAGTTCAGCTACATAATAAGAAATGTCTTGTTCGATTTGTCTGGATTCCTGCACATGTAGGTATAGAAGGAAATGAAGAAGTAGATATATTAGCTAAACAGGCCCTGAAATGTAATATTATCAACTTAAGTATTCCTTTCAGCAAAAGTGAGGGTAAATCTATTTTTCAAAATAAAATCCTGAAGGTTTGGCAGGAACAATGGGATACAGTGGTAGTGACAGTGGTAGAGATTTCTATAAAATTCAAAAGACTGTGGGGGGTAATAGATGTATGAGTGGAAGGGAGAAGGAAGAAGTAATCATATCTCGACTTAGAATTGGTCATATGGGACTTAATAGTTCTCTATTTTGAATAGGGAAACATGAAACAGGGAATTCTCATTATTGTAATCAGATGGAAATTAATAAAAATCTGCTAAAAATAAATTAATTATATTTTTTAAAACCACTAGGTTGTTTAATTTTATTTAAATCATATGTGCATATGATTATATACATATATGTATTTATGTGTGTGAATATTCACACTCATACACACCATAGAGGTGTGTATGAATTCTGTATGATAATTTTTTGTGTATGTCATTGATGATCACACTCCAGTCCGGTAGGTGGCGGTAAATGCATTTAAAGTTGGTTGCCATCCGAAGAAGAAAAAAAAGAGGAAGAAGGAAAAAACAACACGTTTCAGGAATCTAACGCTCAGCAATGATGACTAAACTACCAAATATACTGTTAACAGGTAAGGTGTTGCTTACGACTTTGATGTCCCATTTCCTAATAACGTTTGTGATGTAACTACGCTGGACGTGTGTAATTTAAAATATGTTTCGTGTTAGTGTTAGCAGTACTCAACACTCAGTGGATGTTTATGTAGAAAAGTGGGAAGGAGAACATCTCCTGCAACGTTTCCTTAACAAGGCATGGTTCCAATTCATAAAGTGATTCTAAAATATTTTAGACCAGGGGTTTAACACGGACTGAAATCCTTATTTTATCCGTAACTTATAGGAAGTGTTGGTTCAAGTCCAAAAAACATTGCTATACCATGCCTTTTACATGCAAGGTTTAGCATGACATTTTGTTTTGTGTTATTCAGTTTATTACAACAACTGATAAGAACCTCTTCGCAGGTAAGGAATTGCGTTCATGCCTAATATAAATTATGTAAACATGTGTTTTGAGACCTGTTACTAAAATGATCTATGCTTGTTTGTAGCACATAGCAGTTTCCCTTATGCCAAGTACGTTTGAAATCTGTAAAACTAGTTCGGAGAAAGTCTGCGCTGTGATGTTTTAATGTCCCGATCTACTTCAACCGAAGTGCTGAAATCGGTTCTCATTGACGTAGGCATGTGATGAAAATTGCGCCACGTTGTTCGCAGACAGGCATCCGCCTGCTGTACTCCAGGCCCAATGTTCTAGATGAGTGGTTCTCAACCTTTTTTGGGTCAACACCCTCTTATCCACTTATTCAGGTCCCTTTTCTCTCCAATAGGCACTGAATATTATTTATTATTAATATTACTATCATTATTGTTGCTATGGTTTTTATTATTTCTCTATTTATAATCAGAAATAATAAAAAAACACATTACTGAATTATTAGTTTCCTAGCTATGTGAATAGAAATTATTTTACAGGTGTCTAAGAAAAATGCTATGGACATTCACATTAAAATAGGTACGCCTAACAACAACCAATCAATGGCCAAAAAAAAAAAAAATCAATTCAAACTATGATTATCAGCTTTTTCTTGTTCTGTGCCATTTTCTGATGTTAGTTGATAAATCTTGCACAAAATGGCCAGATAAAAAATGCACAACAATGCTAGTTTAAACTTCAAACTATTTACTAGGGATGCTCCCATCAAGTTTTCTGCTGCCGATCACCAATGAGGCTGATCTCTGCCGATCACCTGGATTGACAGTTAATTTTTTGCTTTAGGTGCTACTATGTGAAATGATCTGGCAATAAATTCACCTAAGTAAGGCATAAAACATGCAAAATACTTGCAGGCACAATGCAGCAGCTGTTCAGTCAAAAGTACAACTGAAAAACCTGCAATCAGTAAAACAATATTTAACAGTAAGGCTCTCAGTACCATAAATTATGCATGAGTCAAATAAATCTGCCTATATCAAATAATGTCAAGTAATAAAGGAAACATTCACTCAAAGTCAAACGCAGGCTGCATTCAAATAAACAATCCTTCCCAATAGCGTGGCTCGCTGATTAATGCTGGTTCTGATTGGTTGGTTCTGACCAAGCGGAGTAATTCTGCAGAACACAGGAGGATGCCAGAGATGTAATAAGTTTATAGCATGTATGTGAATGATCTAATGATCGGACAAGGCTTCTGCATGTTGGTGTTCCCACTAAAGCCTGGTTCACATGGCACAATTTTCAATTTTTTGCCACAATTTTCCCCTTACGACAGTCTTAGAATCTTAAGAGTTCTAAGATTGTCGCTTGCTGTAATTGTGTCGGGCTGCGATAGTCCGACACGTTGCGGACTATCGGACTATCGTGGGGTTTTCCCTGGTTTAGCCATATTTTGTGGTCATTGTTATATAGCGCTTTTCCAATCATTTTGACCACTCAAAGTGCTTTACACTAGAGCAGTCCTTCTCAAATCCAGTCCTCAGGTCTCCCTGCTCTGCATGTTTCAGATGTGCCTCTATTCCAGAACAGCTGATTCAAATGATTGCATGACCATCAGGTACTACAGAAGCCTGTTAATCACCAAAATATTCAATCCAGGTGTGTAGCAGAAGGGAAACGCCTAAGACATGCAGGGGGTGTGAGGACCAGAATTGAGAAACGCTGCACTAGAGTCACATTCACCCAGTCGCACTCACATTTATACACCGATACTCAGATCAGATTAAGTCCTTGCCCAAGGACACATTGACACATGGCAGGAGGAAGCTGGAATCGAACCTACAACCTTCCGATCACAAGACGACTACCCACACAGCCACAGTCGCCTCCTTGAATGGAAACATCAAAACAGCAAAAACTTGAATTAAGCAGTGACGCTAAATGGAAAAAAGAAAGAACAGAAAACCATCTAAACACAGTGTAACAAAAATGTTAACTCGCCTCTATATCATAGTGCAGCAAATAGAGCGGCTGCTCTATTTGCTGGAGTTTGTTGGAGCCTGGCTGAAAGCTGGGTTATAGGCCCTCAATACTCACGCTGCACATTATACCTTCTATGAAATGGGTACTCAAAGTGAACAAGGGTTGAAGTGTGCAGATTTAAAAAAATGCAAAAATGTCAGAATTGGGATAGTATGCCTTTGGGTCACAAGTTTGACATCCAAAATGGTGGGGCTGGTCACTGTTTAGGCATTTGTGATTCTAAAAAGTACAACTACCACGAAATATGGATTTTAAATGTACAGTAAATGTATATTTGCTTTCCAAAGTCATCGCTGGAGATATTTCACTGTTCAAATGTCTTTTGTTATGACTTGTTGGATACAAAGCACAATTCAATGTAATCACACATGTTCAGTAAAGTGAAACAAAAATATGGTGGTTTATATTTAAAAACAGATTTTTTGCAATAGATACAGCTTGCTATGTGAACATTGCCATATTTCCAATACCAACTTTTTCTCATACGATTTTGTCAAAAAATACACAATAAAATGTACTAACGTTCAATTTAACAATTCCTCCTGCTTTGATTCAACTAATTAAAGATACAATTACATATTCAGCTGTTGTTCAAAAAGAACCATGTCTGATTATAAATGGTTGACTTTAGAAAATGTTATAAGAAATTCATACTCTGCACCCGCTCCAACCTGAGAAGAAACCCTGGCTGAATCATATCATGATGATATCTCTAAAGAAAATAAGAACTAAAAACCTTACTTTTTTCTTTTCTACTCTCACAAAAAAATTGAGAAAGTCATTTCCAAGTGATGTACAAAGTTTTTCCCTAGTAATGATTTTCTGACAGGAATATAAATATCAACTGCAGTGGATTTTGTGACTGAGATTTTTAGATAACGAACCATTTTTAAGATTTTCTAAAACATTTCTAAAAAGATTTGTTAGAAGTCTTTTTAGAAGATGTATCTTCTGCATGAAATATGTCAAGTTTTGATATAATAAAATTTGGTCTAGCTGGGGATTAAGAGTCAAATTGATATTAACAATTTAATCCTCTTTAATAAGTTTTAGTTCACAAATGCCGCTTTCTAAAAATCACCTCCATTTTTAACATGTTTTCAGTTGACTGATTTTATTTAAGAAAGCACTTAGATGTTGCAGCAACATAAAAGTCCAATCTTTATACCAATGTTAATTGCTTAATTTAAGACTTGAATTTCCTCCTGTATTTGTAACATTTTCTGTTTCACCTGTTTCACAGTTAAGTTTTTGTGACTATTCTTGCTTTATTTCTTTTTCTGGTTAGTTTGTTATATCAAACTGTTTTTGTTACTGATGTGTGCATTACCATACTATTTTCTTTGAATTAAAAAAAAAAANCACACACAAAATATGATTCAAAACATCACATGCAGAAATGAACTGTGGTTAATATACTTTGCTGAACTTCACCTGGATGGAGGCTTAGCAGAAGTGCGGAAATAGGACCCAAAAGGGGCGGGGCAAAAGACGGATATGGAGTATTGCTTCAGCAAAAATGCACATTTAAAGGAAACAAGGGTAGAACAAGAGTGAAATCGTGTGAGTATTGGGACCTAGTTGCGCTTCTCAAAGTTCACATTTACCACGTGCGTCAGGTACTGCGTATGTTGGAGCCGTATTCTCATAAAATGTAAATAGCAGTGCAGGGGGACCTGCTCTGCAAGAGCACCTTTCATGAACTTTTTGTACAATGAAGTGGTCTCCTCAGTCTGTGCAGATACACAAAAATTCAGACGTGTATTACCAGGGGCTGCGACAACACGTGAGGCCAACCCGTGGGTCAGAACTTTGCATGGCACGTTTGTCTCCTTATACCCACTTCAACACCTGGTGCACATTTTTCCTACCACACTTTTTCCTTCCACTCAACCTTCTATGAATATGACTTCATTCTCTGTAAGCTATAATCCCAAAAAAATACAATAAATAAAGTTTTAAAATATTTCAAATATTTAAATCGGCTTAAACACTTTAATTTTCTAAAATGGGTGGCTAAAAATAAAGAACTTTTTTATGATGTTAAAGGTTTTTCTTGGCTGTAAATGAAATTAAATGACTTTATTAGGACACTCATGGATGTCAAAAATAAATAAATCGGTCATTCCCATTCACCTACACTATCTGACAAAGTGCATGATTTGTATTTTAATGACACTTTGTTTGCTCTGAATATAATTATGAGTGTTCAATCTAATATAGTGCAAATATTTTTGTTTCATCCACATCCACAGGAACACCCGGAGTAGGGAAGACAACTTTGGGAAAGGAGTTGGCTGCACAGACAGGGTTGACATATGTCAACATTGGTGAACTGGCACATGAAGGTAAGACCCACAACAGAGAAAGATGTCATTGGTACAAATATTATAGAGAGGGAGAGACTTTCATCCTGATGTTAATCCCCCAAATCAAAACTTTATAAGCTGTTATCTCAAATTACTCTATTTTGACCACTTTTGAAGTCATTATTTTACCTTAAATAATGCATCTATGTCTGTGTTTATATAGTCAACCAGTCAATTTGCAGTTTGGTATTCATATACAGTGGGGAGAACAAGTATTTGATACACTGTTGATTTTTCAGGTTTTCCCACTTGCAAAGCTTGTAGATGACTGTAATTTTTATCATAGGTACTCTTCAACTGTGAGTGATGGAATCTAAAACAAAAATCCAGAAAAATACAATGTATGATTTTTAAATAATTAATTTCCATTTTATTGTGTGAAATAAGTATTTGATACACCAGAAAAATGTGTGTGTGTGTGTATATATATATACACACACACACACACAAGCACGCACGCGCGCGCACACACACACACAGGGCCTGGCAAGGCCTTTAAGCGGCGATATAGATAGATAGATAGATG
>NW_006800474.1:21294-34792 GCF_000485575.1 Poecilia formosa | reverse complement strand
CATCTATCTATCTATCTATATCGCCGCTTAAAGGCCTTGCCAGGCCCTGTGTGTGTGTGTGCGCGCGCGTGCGTGCTTGTGTGTGTGTGTGTGTATATATATATACACACACACACACATTTTTCTGGTGTATCAAATACTTATTTCACACAATAAAATGGAAATTAATTATTTAAAAATCATACATTGTATTTTTCTGGATTTTTGTTTTAGATTCCATCACTCACAGTTGAAGAGTACCTATGATAAAAATTACAGTCATCTACAAGCTTTGCAAGTGGGAAAAACTGAAAAATCAGCAGTGTATCAAATACTTGTTCTCCCCACTGTATATGTATATATATATATATATATATATATACACACACACACCATGTAGATCTAGAAGGGGTTCAGGTCAAATATGAATGTGTGCTCTTTGGTATGGGAGTGGTAACATTTAATTTTTACTGATAAAACAATTTAAAAACACTATATAAATAATTTTGTAATTGACTGGGCCCCCAATTTTTTTCTATTTCTATAAGAAAAAAAAATTGTGGGAGGGCCCCCTGTCGGCCAGAGGCCCTTGGAATTGTCCTAACTTTCCCCACATATGGCGCCCCTGGTTCCAAGAGTCAGAACTCACACTTGTGGTGAGGCTTCTTTCCAGTATTATGGACCCCGTTTGTGGAACGGTCTGCCAGAGAACCTGAGGGCTGCAGAAAATGTAGCTGTCTTTAAGAGCAGCTCAAGACCCTCTTTTTAACTGTATTTCCTGAATTGAATCATTTCTGCTAAGTCTGTGCATTTTTCATGCAGTTGTATGTTTTTCCATGTGGGGTTGGGGTGGGTAGTTGTTTGTTTCTTATTGATTTGTACAGCACTTTGAGCTGCTTTTAATAATAAGGGTTTTTTATAAATAAAATTAATTGATTGATTGATTTATAAAGGCTTATTTTATTGTGGTCATCATGTTATCCCTTCCTCCCTAGCTCAACTGCGGTGGACGTAGCAATACCATTTTCTTTTTTCACCAATTTGAATAATAAACTGATCTCGACTATAATTGATTATAATTAAAAATTATAATCAATTTGCAGTCTATTTACTTGACTTGGAATCTCTGAAATGATTTGAATCAATTTTGTAAGTGCTTTAAGATGTAATTTGTTGTGAAATGAAAACTAAACTGAAATAATGCACGTTATAAAATGGTCCAATGACAGTGTCTGGCATAAGTATTTTTAATTAAAGCAAAAGTTGTCAGCACCATCCTTTACCAATTTATTTATGAGTGAAAGACTTTCTAAATCTTTCCCCAGGCCAATATTATGATGGGTATGATGAAGAGTATCAGTGCCCTGTTTTGGATGAGGACCGGGTGAGTTAAATTCTTTTCTAACCTTTTCAGACCACTGTTTTTTGTCCCATTTTTATTACGTCACCTGTTTAACCTAGGATAACTATATTTTTGTGCTGATTTGGTATTATATATATATATATATATATATATATATATATATATATATATATATAAAATTCCCTTCTCACCCTCCGCAGGTGGTCTCTTTTTCATCCTCTGAGCTCGGGTCCTCTACCAGAGTCCTGGGAGCTTGAGGTTCTCCTCCAGTATCTTGGCTGTGCCTAGAACTGCACATTTCTGGACTGAGATGTCTGATGTTGTTCCTGGGATCTGTTTGAGCCACTGCTCCAGTTTGGGGGTGACTGCCCCGAGGGCCCCGATGACCACAGGCACCACTGTGGTCTTCACCTTCCAGGCCTTCTCCAGTTCCTCTCTGAGGCCCTGGTATTTCTCCAGTTTCTCATGCTCCTTTTTCCTGATGTTGTGGTCACTTGGTATTGCTACATCCACCACAACGGCTTTCCTCTGTTCTTTATCCACCACAATGTCCGGTTGGTTCTCCATTACCATCTTGTCTGTCTGGATCTGGAAGTCCTACAGGATCTTAGCTCGGGGCCCTCTGGGCAGTCACCCCAAACTGGAGCAGTGGCTAAAACAGATCCCAGGAACAACATCAGACATCTCAGTCCAGAAATGTGCAGTTCTAGGCACAGCCAAGATACTGGAGGAACCCTCAAGCTCCCAGGCCTCTGGTAGAGAGAGAGAGACCGCTTCAGGTAACAAACTGAACGCCACCAGGAGGCTGAGATGAGCATGTCCTCGAACTTTACGCCTAATTTACCTAAAATCCAAATCGCTGTATTTCCACTTTTTGAAATGATGTCTTTCAGTTAGAGCTTTGCTTCATGCAAGCAAATTGTGATAAGCCACGCTGAATACATAAAGCAGTCCTCACATCCAGGATAACCACATAATTTGAGATGATGGAGCGTTCAGACTGAGAACCAACGGCCTGAATGGTTTCAGTTTGACAGTACAGACTGACTAATGCTGTCTACTAATCCAAATTCACCACACTGGTCCCTTTGATCAATAGGTGCTAATGAATATTATCTGGATTCCTGGATTCCACAGGTGGTGGATGAACTGGATCAAAAGATGGTGGAAGGTGGTGTAATCATAGATTATCATGGCTGTGACCTGTTTCCTGAACGATGGTTCCACATTGTTTTTGTACTTCGCACGGACAACACCCAGTTGTACACCCGACTTGAAGACAGGTAAAGTTTTTTTCCCCCCTTTTAACATTGTAAAACTTTTGAGGATTCAGACATGCATGTCAGTTTTGTTTTGTTTTTAAGCATGTTTTGGATGCTTTTTTCCTTGGTTATTTTATTTTAATGCAAATTTCCAGTGCCAACACAGCTCCTATTAAGGTGCTTTTCCACTGGCAGGTGGTACGCTAGTCAGTTAATGTGCAGTTTGGTTCTACCCCAGGTAGTGAGCTTTTCTATTATGCTCTTTGTTCCTCAGTATTGTGGACAGGCTGTGAGCAGCAGCTGTGGTCAACTCTCTGATGTTTGCAGAAGCACTCAGCAATGGAGAACCTCAAGGTTCTGATGGACTAAAATAAACCCAGATATTTAATTATGTCTTGTAGAAATTCATTGCTGTCCCAAACATAAAGACTCAGATTCGCTGATTGTTTTGCTATACATATAAATATAAATACACTGTGCCACTTTTTGGGTTTAGGTAAGGATGTAGTCACATAGCCACCCATGAACTATATATATTTTTTAAATCCAAAGGAAAAATAAAATTCACATCACAAGCTAATATTAAGTAGTTCCGGTGTTTTACACTGTCGGTGCAAAACTGCAACTCCATCAGAAAGCTGGCCACAGTTGCACCATTTCTCTCTTCTTTTATTGCTGTTCATTCTTCAAATCGATGTGCTGCTAGCAGCAGTGGAATGTCCTGCTAAGATACGGACATTCTCTGGAAAACTCAATGCATGCGTTCCTGGCGCTGCTCCTGATTAAACTCATAATTATGCTCTTCCGTCCTCAGCATGTTCCAATGTTGTTTGGAGTTTTCAGTGTCGTAAATCACAAGCCAATCAACGAATGCAGTCAGCTGTCAATTAGATAGCTTTGGTACCATAGCTTGCTTTGTCCGGGTAGTTCTTATTCTTTAGTGTGATAGTCAGATGCCAGTGTGGTGAATTTGGATTAGTAGACAGCATTAGTCAGTCTGTACTGTCAAACTGAAACCATTCAGGCCGTTGGTTCTCAGTCTGAACGCCCCAACATCTCAAATTATTTGGCCATCCTGTTTGTGAGGGCTGCTGTTTGAATCTTTATGTTAAGCGGGGCTTATCACAAATTTAGGGTGTTGCATGGCCTCATACATCTGCTGCTAAATAAGTTAGCACATGCATCTTCATTGTCTTGTAAGTATTTGATATAGTTACAAGAGATCTCAATTTCACAAAATGTTTAATGCGGTACATAGTAAAAAACAATACATGTAGCTAGATGTTAAGTAACCAATAAACAAAATCTATACCACATTGGATTACACTGGTTAATTTGCAATCTTCATATTGCATGCAATATGGATATGGTGTTTAAGATTTAAGGTGAACATAGACGGGGCTGAGAACAGATTGAATTTCAAAGGGACCAATAAACCTAAGAGAAAACCACCAAAACACGTGGAAGGAACAATTCTACAGACGGTGCGATCATCTCAGGAAAACTGGCAAGACAGTACGTCAGGTTTGCACTGGTACATTTGGAGCCTGGGCTCTAAGAAATGACAAAATTAAATGGTGAGAAGAAAGGGGACAATCTGGACTGATGTGGATTGAGATGTTTGGCTTGTTGCAGAAATGCTATATTCTTATGATTTTATCCAGACTTCCACTAGATGTTCAACTCTGTCTAGCCAGTGTTGCCACTCTTCAAAGGTCGACTTGAATTATAGCAGTTCCTTATCTCTGACATCGTAGTTTTTCTCCAAGGAGGAGAGTAGACTGGAGAAGAAGGCACATGGGTGAAGTTTCTTCTCACTCACTGGAAGAGGTCTGAGAAAGCACAGGACCCAAACCAGAATTGGAAGCATCAACTTCCGTTATAAACTGGGTCGAGGCGTCAGGTTGAGTGAGAATGGGGGCCTTAGAGAATCTGCTTTTGAGAAGTTAAAATGCCTGTTCTGCTTGGGGGGACCAAATGAACTGTCTCTTGGGAGAGGTCAGTTGGGTGACGGGGGACACAATCTGACTGAAGTTCTTAATGAAACAGTGGTAGAAATTGGCGGAGCCCAAAAAGCGTTGAAGTTGTTTGCGAGATTAAGGGATTGGCCAGTTACGAATAGATCGAATTTGTTCTGGATCAGTCTTCATGTGCCCGTTCTTGAAAACATATCCCAGAAAGGTGATGGAAGGGACAGGAAACTGACTAGCATGTGTGTATTCAGGGATGCTTGACACAGTCTGAAATTTCCATGCGACTTCTCACTGAGGTACTTGCAATGCTCTCTCAAAAGGTTAAAGGTTATTATTGGGGTTTTTTCCTCTGCTCCCACCATACCCATCTTTGCCCTGCTTGCTCTGTTTCTGTACTGCTCTTTAGAGCCTCTGTTTCCACATCCTCAGAATTTACAAATTATGGATCTGGTCAACTGGCCTCTCAATGCAATTGATCAAATTTTCTCAACAAGACGGCTAAGCAAAGTGGTCTGCGAGGACATATCCAGCAGGATACATCCTACTCTTGGGATGTTTACAAAAATTCTTGTCTGTTCACATTATACCTGGAAGACATAGAGGATCTATATTTATTTAGATTCATAACAAGATTTCTGGTGTTTGGAGTTGGTGGGATACCTTGTCGACAAATTTGGAAGATGTCGGTAGCTGTTGTGGCCCTTGTCAAGCTGCCTTGATCAGTTATGGATTGAGCAAATTAGCTGGATTGGGCCACGTGCTGTGGGACCAGAGCCGCAACTTGGATGCGATTCTTGCTGAGATTTGCAGGTCAGGAAAGATCGCATCCAACTTACTAATACTTAATAGCAATCCAGAACAAGAATCAAACATGGAGACAGAGAAACTATTAGTTTATAAATTGTGGAGTACTTTTGTTTTTTGTTTCCCTTTTGTCTTTCTTTTAGGTTTGTTATTTGTTTGTATTTTCTTCTAATTCACCTAAAGCACTTTGAGCTGCCTCGTTGCTGAAAATGTGCTATATAGATAAAATTACCTTTACCTATTGTTGAAAGTATTTTCTGCACCACTCTCTGGATGCTTCTATATCACCTTATGAAACTGCATTCTCATAGACATATTGACTGATAATGTTGATGTTCTGAAGTGTTTGGCATCTATTGAAGATTTACAATAGATGCCAAATATACCCTCTAAAACTAGATATGTTCTGGTCTTTTTATTTGCTTACAGGGGTTATACTGGAAAGAAACTACAGGACAATGTGCAGTGTGAGATCTTCCAAACTATTTACGAGGAAGCCATGGAAGCCTACTCTGAGGAGATTGTCCACCAGTTACCAAGTAACACCCCTGAGGACCTTGAGAAAAACCTCCATCAACTAATTCAGTGGACTGAACAATGGATAAAGGATCATAACTAAAACCTGGAGTTCACTTTTTTTTAAGAATAAATGTATTTCTACAAAATAAATGAGCATTTATTTTAGTAGACATTTCAATTATTAACCTTTATCTTAGAAAAATTGTGTAAGCAGGATCTAATTTTATCTGATCTGTGTTTTGCAAGGAGTGGAGCAGTTTAATTTTCTGTATGTGGAACTTTAAAACTGTAAATATGGGCCTAGAACTATATTTTAACTAACATTCTGAGTTCTTCTAGAGCCCTCTCATCTTAGCCTAAAAATTCCTGCCTAGTTTTGGCTGTTATCACACAACAAAAATACACACACACGCGTGCACACACACACACACACACACAAAATCCCAGTCAGAAATTTATTAATCATTGAATCTAGACTCCTTCAGACCCCTTGTCTACTGGAATTGAATTTTTCTGGGATTAAACCAATAAAAAAAATTACGGAATTTATTTGCATGATGAATCTTACAGATTCTTATTAAACAAAAACAATGAAGATTAAACTCTTAAACCCACCGGTCACAATAGTGACCAAGACATTTTTTCCCTTTCAGGGACTTTAGAGTAAATTATGACATGACTAGAGCTGTTTATATCTTGGTTGCTCCTTGCCGATAGGAATACTGTCACAAACCTCCCAAAGAAGAGGCTAGTAATGTATGTTTAAATAAACGTACGACAAAGATTTTTGGTGCACATCATCTTTAAAGTGTCTAGTTATGATATGCACCTTTGCATTTACAAAAATTGGTTTGGTTTGTGAGCAGGATGTGTAAACATGTTGACGGTCACAATAGTTACCAGTGGGACAATACGTTTTACCTAGGTGAGCTTATTTAAATATCTACCATATTCTTCCAATTCGTAATTTCTTCCTTTTTAAGATTAATTTTGAATGTGGTTCTTGGACTTAGTGATAGCCAGACAAAGCATACAACAATGTAGTTATGAGAAAGATGGAATCCTTACTGATTTTGGTAGTGGTGGCTTAGACATGGACTATAAGGGAAAGAGGCCATTTTCTAGGCCTGATTTTGAATGCATATGATCAATTAATGTGAAAAGAGGATGATCTCCCCTTTCACGAATCATGTGGCACTCTGTTACCACCTCCAAAATTTAGTATGAAGGGACAACTGTCTCTTTGATGTACCCTTTAAAACTAAAGAGGATCCAAATGAGATTCTGACACAAGATCAGAAACTGCTGGTCCACTAGAAAGAGAACAATATTTTCACAGTAGAAACAAAGATGAGAAAGAACTATAAGATCAGTAACTATACTGATGTCAAATAGATCAATGAGCACATGAGAGGTGTAGACCTTCATGACCAAAACCTTTCAAGGTTCAGTGTCATGGTCAACTCCAACAAGTGGTGGTGGCCCATCTCAAAAGCGCACTTGTAATAGGATGACTGTAGCTTAGGAGGTTGGAGTTTGGAGTAACTGATGGTTTGCCTGTTGGAATCCCCACTTTGTCTCTCTCAGTCGTTGTGACCTTTATCAAGAGGACAATTCACCCGCCATGCCTGCCGGTGGTAGTCAGAGGACCCAGTGGTGCCAGTGTATCACTGCCTTGTTTCTGTCAAGCTGTCCCAGGGAAGATGTAGCTGCAATATAGTAGCTTACTGCTACTATGTGTGTGAATGTGTGTTTGAATGGGTGAATGACTAAATGTGTTGTAAAGCACTTGCAGGTCATTTGTACTTGATAATGAACAATACAAGTACAGGCCGTTTACCTTTCAAATACTATTTTACAAATTTTTCGTAGGAGGGACGACCAATTTGCTCACCTTCTCATTGGTTGTGGCATATTATTCAAAGATAAACCACCTTATGTGAAAGGTTTGGCATAAGGTCACTAGGTCATGGAAATAGATCTAAAATGGACACTTCTCTTCAAGACACTTACTGGTCAATCAATATAAGAATTGTTTCCAGAGATGTGGCTTTTGCACCACCATGCCTGGGAGAAATTCAAGGCTTTATTGCACATTGAGTGCTTCAAGAAAGATCATGGAAAGTAAGGAGGGGATGAAATAACCCAAAATTGAAGAATACTGAAGTCAACAAATGGTGAGAAGGAGCCATACAACTGGCCTTTGATTCTAGGCCTTGGGGTCCGGTATCCTGTAACTTTCAGGTGTGTCTCTGGTCCAGCACACCTGAATTAAATGGATCATCTCAGTATGCAGTTCAGTTCTCCAGAGTCCTGCTAATCACCTGATTCATGTGTATTGAATCAGAGGTGGATGGAAAAGATGGATGGAAAAGATGCATGACTAAGTTTATTACAGTATGACGGTGTGACTGGCAAATGTTCATGATTTTCAATAATATACATGAAGGCCTCTACTATAGAGGTTATGTTTATGAGTTATGCTAATGTGATAACAGAACACTACAACTGACTGAAGTTCAATAAAATGATGCATAAACACTCAAGCACTCAAATTTACTTTGGTTTATAATATATCAATAGTCAAATTTGTACTTTACAGAGCAAATGTTGCACTAAAGTAATGCAGTGGCAATGTATATTCAAATAAAGAAACAATGTTCACCTTTTATTATCTTTTCTATTTGGAAAAAGCACTTTTAGCTCATCTTAGTAAGAACACCATATTATCCCACTTGTCACAATTATGACGGATCATAAAACACTTTTTCATATATATTTCCACAATGTTCCTAATTATTTCCCCTTAATTAGTTCAAAGGATTATCAATTACATCTGATTTTAATATTTGCATGT
Organism: Poecilia formosa; assembly: GCF_000485575.1. NCBI lineage: Eukaryota > Metazoa > Chordata > Actinopteri > Cyprinodontiformes > Poeciliidae > Poecilia > Poecilia formosa. The sequence goes on along the minus strand of NW_006800474.1, from coordinate 26,035 downwards.
CTGGGAAAAATTTTGGATTAAATGGGTTAACTTGATACTAGGGGTTGAACGACTTCATATTTTTTAAGGTCGACTACATCATGATAATAGTCGAGTCGACGTCGACTAATCGTGGTGAAGTCATAGTGACGTAAGCGCAAAACGCTTCACAACTACTTGGAGGCTTTATCAGCTATATTCACGGCAAATATTGATCCCCCTCCCCTTCTCCCGGTTTTACTAAGTCTATTGCAACATGCAGACACCATTAGCTGTAATTTAGATGGAAAACGGTGGAATGCTGTTTAAGATGCTGATCATGTTTTCATAGCTCAGTGGTTTCCTCCATTCTGCTGCCCCCTAGTGGAAGATGGTTATTGTTAAATTAATAAGTGATGAAACATGGGACTAACAGAATGGAACAAAATGTTACAAAACTTTCATGTTCTTCAAACAACTTTGTGCATCATGTCTGAAAAAACTTTTAATACATGATTTAATCAGGATTACTGATCTGGCTCACGAGTATTTATTGCAGCATAAAAAAAAGAATTCCGTACCAAAGTTTGCATTAAGTGGTCTGCAGTCGTCCAAACTGTGCACAGCGGAGCAAAAAACAATGTTTAAATATATCTCATGAATGTTTCTCAGGTGTGATAAAAAGCACACTTACCTGTTTCTATAAAGATTAAACATACATTCTTCCATCCACTGCATGGTGAATACCAGCAGAGTGAGAACCAAAAACCTCTGAAACATTAAAAAGAACAATAATACAGTTTGGACGCTAGGAGTCACCCACACACTAAATACTACTTCCAATTTTGCAGAATAAATTTCTGAAAGGATTTTAGTCAGCACAGTGAGAACCAATTATTCAAATTGTTTTCTCTACAATTTTAACTAAAAAAATGAGACCTGTATTTAGATGTGAGAACAAATTACTGTTTGGACATTTTTACTGTCCAAACAGTAATTTGGACAGTAAAATTACTGTTTGGACAGTATCGGTTGATACTGCAACCGAAGTAGGCTTCGGTTGCAGTATCAAATGCAACCGAAGCCTACTTTTCTCAACTTGGGAAATAAAAATGAAAAATGAAAGCTAGCTTTCCCAACCCTATCCTATTTTTATTTTTAAAAAAAGTAGATTGGCACCATTAACACATAATTTAATTTTGAAATTATCACTAAAGGTTTTTGTAAACACTTAACTATGCCAGCAGAGCCTTGCCAATTTTTAACATACTCTTGTCACAACCAGGCTCTGTTAGACATGACAAAAAAAAGGAGACGCACCTACTTACGACAAATTTTACAAATGTTTATTAAATTTAAACAAGAGAAAAAAAACCTGCATTAAAGTATAACAAAACACTAACCCAAAAAAGGAGCAAGCTGAAAACTGACAATCCAAACATAACCAAAACAAAAGCCCAACAAAATACCAGGACTCATTGCAGTGGATCTCTAGTCCAGCAGTTTAATTGGGCTGGGCCATTCTTCACTGCAGCTGCATTGAATGGCTCAGTCCCATGAACCCTCTGTTGTGGGTGTGGCTGAACTCATGGAGTGAGCTGGTTCCCAAAGCAGCTGCATACAGGACATCAAGGTTGGACAGTGGGCTGCCTCTTGCAAGGCCAGTTCAAGCTGAAAAGCCTTCCATGTGGCATCATATCCCCCTTTGTCCTTGTGTCTCATCCCAAGAGTCTTCAGTTCCACTGCCATGTGCTGCTGACAGTGGAACAAGATGTAATTGACCCCGGATCAGTAGTAAGAAGGACCACAATCGGTCCCCTCAGACCATGAACTTTGAAGAACATTCCTAGCCTCAAGTCTAGGTGGCCATCTTCCACCTCCAAGAATAGTACTATCTCAACCCTGAGGTTGTATTTGCAGATGGACTCTCGGGCCATGTCACCCATCTGCAAGATGTAGTCTATAGCCTTCTGTTCATGGCCCCACTGTAATTGGGGTGGGCCAAACCACAATTAACAATGAGGTCAGTAACTTGGTCCCTGAAGGTTGAGAGATGGAAGATGTAGGGGCTGGATGAACGTCAACCTTTTAGGCATTATGGTTATGTCTCACAAAAGGGATAACATGCAGTCCTAGAGTGTCCAGTGCTGTCTGCATGTTGACCATTCATGCATGGCCATAAACAGCCTCCTCCTGTTCCCAACGTGCCATCAATCCCACCATGTTTTGGTGGTGTGAGGGTAAAGTTTAAGGGTAATGGCAACCCCTTTATCTGTTTCTCTTTAAAAAATAAAAAAACAGGTGTTCTTTGTTGCCATCCTAGGATTTTTGCCATTGCTTGACTTCATGCTACCTATATTCTGTTCTAATTGTACCCTGTAGGCCATCAATTAGATCGAGTATTTTTGGACTCGGATGGGCCAGTTTGACTGTAGTGGCCAGATTTTCCGTGATCCGCTGGATTGCGGCTGGATCACGGTTAATCTTTGACACATTTTTAAGGTGGTGTCTCGCCTTTAACAGCCTGTGCAGGGCTTTGACTTTAGCCACAAAGTTCGGGTCATCAGACTGCTGGTGCTGGCCTGAACAGTCAGGAACGCCGCTAGAATGCTGGGGTACATACCACTATTGTTGCTGCTGCTGCTGCTGCTGGTGGCTGTGTCCCAGCTGTGGGAGTGAGGATCAGGATGACCAACCCCCAGAACACCAGGAGAACAGGAATCAGATAAATAAAGTTTATTTTCAACAATGATGAGAATGCGAGTCTGGTTCTTTGGAGAAGCTATTGGATTCATCAGTTTGACTGAAGAATAAGGAGAGGAGAATGGTCAGTTCAGGGTTGTCGGAAAAGGAAATATTGAAAACAATTAGAAAATTCTTACTTTGTGTTGAAGGTATTTTGCCTAGGAGGAAATACTTCGGCTTCCAGGGTAGAGTCTCTTTGTGGGTGTCTTTGTAGTCCAGGTTCCAGTGTGAGATCTTGATGGAATGACCTCTTTGATGGAGACTTGGAGACTGCGGTGGAGGGTTGACAGGTAAGTACAGGCGGGAGGAGCGAGGAGCCAGCCGACTGCCAGCTGAGAATCCAGAAACGGGTTATTTTAGTTCCGTGCAGACGTTGGAGGGACTCAGGTAACCATTTGGTAATAATTCACGGTGTCACAAAGTGAAATGATAAGGCCAGGGTCTTGGGCAATATAAGAGAATAAAAGTAAAAATCATTAAGTTCTGGCTCGTTGTATTCTCTTGTGCTCCCGGATTCATTGATGCCATGCGTGGAAATAACAGCCACACAGAGTTAACATTCAGAGCTCCACATCATGTATTTTCTGAATTTATTCTAACATTTAAAAGTATAAAATCACATTGACAACACAGACATTTCAAACACACTAAAACAGACATTAATTTACCTGAGACAAATAGAAAAGAAGAAGAAAGAAAGGCAAAGACATCTTTGGAGAATTGCAAAAGCAAATCTGATTTGTTCCTCTGGGGCCTTACTTTTATTCAAAAGGGTGTTTCCTTTGTTTTAATTTATGCAATTATGCAATTAAGGCGTGTTCTTTCCCTTGTACGGCTACAACTAGTTTCAAATTACTAAGTTGGGACATCTGAGGCAATTTTATTACCTTCTGAGACCTGTTTAATTTCAGGGCTACAGCGCTTCTCTGTCTAGACAAGGGAGAGCAAAGGTCATTTAGAGCCAGCTCTTCTCATGCCAGTTTGAAATATGTTACTCCTAATTCCTGGTTGGAACAAAGCCTCTAGTCTTTTCATCAGAGTTCAACCAAAAGTTAACCTGTCTTAGACCTATTTTATTTCCCTGTCGTGTAATTCCTACAAATACAGATCAGTGCAGTAATTTTAAATTGACATAAAGCCTGGTACGCAAAGTGGTTCAGAACTTCTGCATCCTCTTAGATCTATCAGGGGTGGGCAAATCCAGGCCTCGAGGGCCAGTCTCCTGCTACTTTTAGATGTGTCTCTACTTCAACACACCTGAGTCAAATAATGAGGTTGTTAGCAGGACTCTGGAGAACCTTACTGAACTGAGGAGGCGATTCAGCTATTGGATCCAGGTGTGTTCTACCAGGGAGACATCTAAGAGTTACAGGACACCGGCCCTTGAGGACCAGGATTGCCCACCCCTGTTTAGATCAAAGCGTAGATTTTAAGAATAAAACAATTATATAATATACCTGAGCATTTTCAATCTAAACACATTAATTCTAAACATTTTCTAATTAATGTTATGCTAGTTTTTATTATATTTAACTGATATTACATTTGGCCAAGGTTAGAGACTTCATGTAGTTGTTAATATAAAACTACAAATTAGACTAGTTCAAGTCATGTTAATTTTAACTAAATCATTAAAATTAAATGGTTAATTAAATTAATACTAATTAAATTGCAATTATTGGTAGTATTATGTTAGTTTGTTTGTCCTTAAGTTTTAGTGTCTCTCTGAAGGAGATGACTTGAGATGTCTCCTTGCTGCTGCTCATTTGAGACATGGCCTGTGTGCCAAAGTTAATTTATGTCATGGTTCCTCCCTAATAACAGACATTCTTTTCTGCAGGCCCTCTAAGATTTTATCCAAAGGACTCTTGCTTAATCCACTATTTTCACATGTTGTAAGATTTAACTGTATTAAACACTAAGAATATTTATTTTCCTCAACAACAACCAGTCGGTAACATCCACAGCATCATGAGAAGGGAAAATCCTGAAGACCAGGTCTCAGACTTCACAAAGGATTTCCAGGGTGTCACAAGGG
>NW_006800474.1:0-21284 GCF_000485575.1 Poecilia formosa | reverse complement strand
AAGCCTATGGCTCAGGAGATGTGAGCATTGTGCACATCTTCTACCCACATGAAATATGAACTCCAGTATGACGGGTTAGAAGCACACGGACAACATAATGTAGATTGAAGTTCTTTGTTCATCATCTCTCTTTTCTTGTTGTTGGGCGGCTAAACCTGGTCCATGATCTCCCAGGGGAGGACCCCACCAAAACACATGGAAGGAACAATTCTACTGACAGTGCGATCATCTCAGGAAAACTGGCAAGACAGTACGTCAGGTTTGCACTGGTACATTTGGAGCCTGGGCTCTAAGAAATGACAAAATTAAATGGTGAGAAGAAAGGGGACAATCTGGACTGATGTGGATTGAGATGTTTGGCTTGTTGCAGAAATGCTATATTCTTATGATTTTATCCAGACTTCCACTAGATGTTCAACTCTGTCTAGCCAGTGTTGCCACTCTTCAAAGGTCGACTTGAATTATAGCAGTTCCTTATCTCTGACATCGTAGTTTTTCTCCAAGGAGGAGAGTAGACTGGAGAAGAAGGCACATGGGTGAAGTTTCTTCTCACTCACTGGAAGAGGTCTGAGAAAGCACAGGACCCAAACCAGAATCGGAAGCATCAACTTCCGTTATAAACTGGGTCGAGGCGTCAGGTTGAGTGAGAATGGGGGCCTCAGAGAATCTGCTTTTGAGAAGTTAAAATGCCTGTTCTGCTTGGGGGGACCAAATGAACTGTCTCTTGGGAGAGGTCAGTTGGGTGACGGGGGACACAATCTGACTGAAGTTCTTAATGAAACAGTGGTAGAAATTGGCGGAGCCCAAAAAGCGTTGAAGTTGTTTGCGAGATTAAGGGATTGGCCAGTTACGAATAGATCGAATTTGTTCTGGATCAGTCTTCATGTGCCCGTTCTTGAAAACATATCCCAGAAAGGTGATGGAAGGGACAGGAAACTGACTAGCATGTGTGTATTCAGGGATGCTTGACACAGTCTGAAATTTCCATGCGACTTCTCACTGAGGTACTTGCAATGCTCTCTCAAAAGGTTAAAGGTTATTATTGGGGTTTTTTCCTCTGCTCCCACCATACCCATCTTTGCCCTGCTTGCTCTGTTTCTGTACTGCTCTTTAGAGCCTCTGTTTCCACATCCTCAGAATTTACAAATTATGGATCTGGTCAACTGGCCTCTCAATGCAATTGATCAAATTTTCTCAACAAGACGGCTGAGCAAAGTGGTCTGCGAGGACATATCCAGCAGGATACATCCTACTCTTGGGATGTTTACAAAAATTCTTGTCTGTTCACATTATACCTGGAAGACATAGAGGATCTATATTTATTTAGATTCATAACAAGATTTCTGGTGTTTGGAGTTGGTGGGATACCTTGTCGACAAATTTGGAAGATGTCGGTAGCTGTTGTGGCCCTTGTCAAGCTGCCTTGATCAGTGATGGATTGGGCAAATTAGCTGGATTGGGCCACGTGCTGTGGGACCAGAGCCGCAACTTGGATGCGATTCTTGCTGAGATTTGCAGGTCAGGAAAGATCGCATCCAACTTACTAATACTTAATAGCAATCCAGAACAAGAATCAAACATGGAGACAGAGAAACTATTAGTTTATAAATTGTGGAGTACTTTTGTTTTTTGTTTCCCTTTTGTCTTTCTTTTAGGTTTGTTATTTGTTTGTATTTTCTTCTAATTCACCTAAAGCACTTTGAGCTGCCTTGTTGCTGAAAATGTGCTATATAGATAAAATTACCTTTACCTATTGTTGAAAGTATTTTCTGCACCACTCTCTGGATGCTTCTATATCACCTTATGAAACTGCATTCTCATAGACATATTGACTGATAATGTTGATGTTCTGAAGTGTTTGGCATCTATTGAAGATTTACAATAGATGCCAAATATACCCTCTAAAACTAGATATGTTCTGGTCTTTTTATTTGCTTACAGGGGTTATACTGGAAAGAAACTACAGGACAATGTGCAGTGTGAGATCTTCCAAACTATTTACGAGGAAGCCATGGAAGCCTACTCTGAGGAGATTGTCCACCAGTTACCAAGTAACACCCCTGAGGACCTTGAGAAAAACCTCCATCAACTAATTCAGTGGACTGAACAATGGATAAAGGATCATAACTAAAACCTGGAGTTCATTTTTTTTAAGAATAAATGTATTTCTACAAAATAAATGAGCATTTATTTTAGTAGACATTTCAATTATTAACCTTTATCTTAGAAAAATTGTGTAAGCAGGATCTAATTTTATCTGATCTGTGTTTTGCAAGGAGTGGAGCAGTTTAATTTTCTGTATGTGGAACTTTAAAACTGTAAATATGGGCCTAGAACTATATTTTAACTAACATTCTGAGTTCTTCTAGAGCCCTCTCATCTTAGCCTAAAAATTCCTGCCTAGTTTTGGCTGTTATCACACAACAAAAATACACACACACGCGTGCACACACACACACACACACACAAAATCCCAGTCAGAAATTTATTAATCATTGAATCTAGACTCCTTCAGACCCCTTGTCTACTGGAATTGAATTTTTCAGGGATTAAACCAATAAAAAAAAATTACGGAATTTATTTGCATGATGAATCTTACAGATTCTTATTAAACAAAAACAATGAAGATTAAACTCTTAAACCCACCGGTCACAATAGTGACCAAGACATTTTTTCCCTTTCAGGGACTTTAGAGTAAATTATGACATGACTAGAGCTGTTTATATCTTGGTTGCTCCTTGCCGATAGGAATACTGTCACAAACCTCCCAAAGAAGAGGCTAGTAATGTATGTTTAAATAAACGTACGACAAAGATTTTTGGTGCACATCATCTTTAAAGTGTCTAGTTATGATATGCACCTTTGCATTTACAAAAATTGGTTTGGTTTGTGAGCAGGATGTGTAAACATGTTGACGGTCACAATAGTTACCAGTGGGACAATACGTTTTACCTAGGTGAGCTTATTTAAATATCTACCATATTCTTCCAATTCGTAATTTCTTCCTTTTTAAGATTAATTTTGAATGTGGTTCTTGGACTTAGTGATAGCCAGACAAAGCATACAACAATGTAGTTATGAGAAAGATGGAATCCTTACTGATTTTGGTAGTGGTGGCTTAGACATGGACTATAAGGGAAAGAGGCCATTTTCTAGGCCTGATTTTGAATGCATATGATCAATTAATGTGAAAAGAGGATGATCTCCCCTTTCACGAATCATGTGGCACTCTGTTACCACCTCCAAAATTTAGTATGAAGGGACAACTGTCTCTTTGATGTACCCTTTAAAACTAAAGAGGATCCAAATGAGATTCTGACACAAGATCAGAAACTGCTGGTCCACTAGAAAGAGAACAATATTTTCACAGTAGAAACAAAGATGAGAAAGAACTATAAGATCAGTAACTATACTGATGTCAAATAGATCAATGAGCACATGAGAGGTATAGACCTTCTTGACCAAAACACCTCAAGCTACAGAGTCATGAACAGGTCCAACAAGTGGTGGTGGCCCATCTCAAAAGCGCACTTGTAAATAGGCTGACTGTAGCTTAGGAGGTTGGAGTTTGGAGTAACTGATGGTTTGCCTGTTGGAATCCCCACTTTGTCTCTCTCAGTCGTTGTGACCTTTATCAAGAGGACAATTCACCCGCCATGCCTGCCGGTGGTAGTCAGAGGACCCAGTGGTGCCAGTGTATCACTGCCTTGTTTCTGTCAAGCTGTCCCAGGGAAGATGTAGCTGCAATATAGTAGCTTACTGCTACTATGTGTGTGAATGTGTGTTTGAATGGGTGAATGACTAAATGTGGTGTAAAGCACTTTCAGGTCATTTGTACTTGATAATGAACAATACAAGTACAGGCCGTTTACCTTTCAAATACTATTTTACAAATTTTTCGTAGGAGGGACGACCAATTTGCTCACCTTCTCATTGGTTGTGGCATATTATTCAAAGATAAACCACCTTATGTGAAAGGTTTGGCATAAGGTCACTAGGTCATGGAAATAGATCTAAAATGGACACTTCTCTTCAAGACACTTACTGGTCAATCAATATAAGAATTGTTTCCAGAGATGTGGCTTTTGCACCACCATGCCTGGGAGAAATTCAAGGCTTTATTGCACATTGAGTGCTTCAAGAAAGATCATGGAAAGTAAGGAGGGGATGAAATAACCCAAAATTGAAGAATACTGAAGTCAACAAATGGTGAGAAGGAGCCATACAACTGGCCTTTGATTCTAGGCCTTGGGGTCCGGTATCCTGTAACTTTCAGGTGTGTCTCTGGTCCAGCACACCTGAATTAAATGGATCATCTCAGTATGCAGTTCAGTTCTCCAGAGTCCTGCTAATCACCTGATTCATGTGTATTGAATCAGAGGTGGATGGAAAAGATGGATGGAAAAGATGCATGACTAAGTTTATTACAGTATGACGGTGTGACTGGCAAATGTTCATGATTTTCAATAATATACATGAAGGCCTCTACTATAGAGGTTATGTTTGAGTTATGTTAATGTGATAACATAACACTACAACTGACTGAAGTTCAATAAAATGATGCATAAACACTCAAGCACTCAAATTTACTTTGGTTTATAATATATCAATAGTCAAATTTGTACTTTACAGAGCAAATGTTGCACTAAAGTAATGCAGTGGCAATGTATATTCAAATAAAGAAACAATGTTCACCTTTTATTATCTTTTCTATTTGGAAAAAGCACTTTTAGCTCATCTTAGTAAGAACACCATATTATCCCACTTGTCACAATTATGACGGATCATAAAACACTTTTTCATATATATTTCCACAATGTTCCTAATTATTTCCCCTTAATTAGTTCAAAGGATTATCAATTACACCTGATTTTAATATTTGCATGTCTGGGAAAAATTTTGGATTAAATGGGTTAACTTGATACTAGGGGTTGAACGACTTCATATTTTTTAAGGTCGACTACATCATGATAATAGTCGAGTCGACGTCGACTAATCGTGGTGAAGTCATAGTGACGTAAGCGCAAAACGCTTCACAACTACTTGGAGGCTTTATCAGCTATATTCACGGCAAATATTGATCCCCCTCCCCTTCTCCCGGTTTTACTAAGTCTATTGCAACATGCAGACACCATTAGCTGTAATTTAGATGGAAAACGGTGGAATGCTGTTTAAGATGCTGATCATGTTTTCATAGCTCAGTGGTTTCCTCCATTCTGCTGCCCCCTAGTGGAAGATGGTTATTGTTAAATTAATAAGTGATGAAACATGGGACTAACAGAATGGAACAAAATGTTACAAAACTTTCATGTTCTTCAAACAACTTTGTGCATCATGTCTGAAAAAACTTTTAATACATGATTTAATCAGGATTACTGATCTGGCTCACATGAGTATTTATTGCAGCATAAAAAAAAGAATTCCGTACCAAAGTTTGCATTAAGTGGTCTGCAGTCGTCCAAACTGTGCACAGCGGAGCAAAAAACAATGTTTAAATATATCTCATGAATGTTTCTCAGGTGTGATAAAAAGCACACTTACCTGTTTCTATAAAGATTAAACATACATTCTTCCATCCACTGCATGGTGAATACCAGCAGAGTGAGAACCAAAAACCTCTGAAACATTAAAAAGAACAATAATACAGTTTGGACGCTAGGAGTCACCCACACACTAAATACTACTTCCAATTTTGCAGAATAAATTTATGAAAAGGATTTTAGTCAGCACAGTGAGAACCAATTATTCAAATTGTTTTCTCTACAATTTTAACTAAAAAAATGAGACCTGTATTTAGATGTGAGAACAAATTACTGTTTGGACATTTTTACTGTCCAAACAGTAATTTGGACAGTAAAATTACTGTTTGGACAGTATCGGTTGATACTGCAACCGAAGTAGGCTTCGGTTGCAGTATCAAATGCAACCGAAGCCTACTTTTCTCAACTTGGGAAATAAAAATGAAAAATGAAAGCTAGCTTTCCCAACCCTATCCTATTTTTATTTTTAAAAAAAGTAGATTGGCACCATTAACACATAATTTAATTTTGAAATTATCACTAAAGGTTTTTGTAAACACTTAACTATGCCAGCAGAGCCTTGCCAATTTTTAACATACTCTTGTCACAACCAGGCTCTGTTAGACATGACAAAAAAAAGGAGACGCACCTACTTACGACAAATTTTACAAATGTTTATTAAATTTAAACAAGAGAAAAAAAACCTGCATTAAAGTATAACAAAACACTAACCCAAAAAAGGAGCAAGCTGAAAACTGACAATCCAAACATAACCAAAACAAAAGCCCAACAAAATACCAGGACTCATTGCAGTGGATCTCTAGTCCAGCAGTTTAATTGGGCTGGGCCATTCTTCACTGCAGCTGCATTGAATGGCTCAGTCCCATGAACCCTCTGTTGTGGGTGTGGCTGAACTCATGGAGTGAGCTGGTTCCCAAAGCAGCTGCATACAGGACATCAAGGTTGGACAGTGGGCTGCCTCTTGCAAGGCCAGTTCAAGCTGAAAAGCCTTCCATGTGGCATCATATCCCCCTTTGTCCTTGTGTCTCATCCCAAGAGTCTTCAGTTCCACTGCCATGTGCTGTTGACAGTGGAACAAGATGTAATTGACCCCGGATCAGTAGTAAGAAGGACCACAATCAGTCCCCTCAGACCATGAACTTTGAAGAACATTCCTAGCCTCAAGTCTAGGTGGCCATCTTCCACCTCCAAGAATAGTACTATCTCAACCCTGAGGTTGTATTTGCAGATGGACTCTCGGGCCATGTCACCCATCTGCAAGATGTAGTCTATAGCCTTCTGTTCATGGCCCCACTGTAATTGGGGTGGGCCAAACCACAATTAACAATGAGGTCAGTAACTTGGTCCCTGAAGGTTGAGAGATGGAAGATGTAGGGGCTGGTCAACCTTTTAGGCATTATGGTTATGTCTCACAAAAGGGATAACATGCAGTCCTAGAGTGTCCAGTGCTGTCTGCAGGTTGACCATTCATGCATGGCCATAAACAGCCTCCTCCTGTTCCCAACGTGCCATCAATCCCACCATGTTTTGGTGGTGTGAGGGTAAAGTTTAAGGGTAATGGCAACCCCTTTATCTGTTTCTCTTTAAAAAAAAAAACAACAGGTGTTCTTTGTTGCCATCCTAGGATTTTTGCCATTGCTTGACTTCATGCTACCTATATTCTGTTCTAATTGTACCCTGTAGGCCATCAATTAGATCGAGTATTTTTGGACTCGGATGGGCCAGTTTGACTGTAGTGGCCAGATTTTCCGTGATCCACTGGATTGCGGCTGGATCACAGTTAATCTTCGACATATTTTTGTGTCTCGCCTTTAACAGCCTGTGCAGGGCTTTGACTTTAGCCACAAAGTTTGGGTCATCAGACTGCTGGTGCTGGCCTGAACAGTCAGGAACGCAGCTAGAATGCTGGGGTACATACCACTACTGTTGCTGCCACTGCTGGTGGCTGTGTCCCAGCTGTGGGAGTGAGGATCAGGATGACCAACCCCCAGAACACCAGGAGAACAGGAATCAGATAAATAAAGTTTATTTTCAACAATGATGAGAATGCGAGTCTGGTTCTTGGGAGGAGCTATTGGATCATCAGTTTAACTGAAGAATAAGGAGAGGAGAATGGTCAGTTCAGGGTTGTCAGAAAAGGAAATATTGAAAACAATTAGAAAGTTCTTACTTTGTGTTGAAGGTATTTTGCCTAGGAGGGTAGAGTCTCTTTGTGGGTGTCTTTGTAGTCCAGGTTCCAGTGTGAGATCTTGATGGAATGAGCTCTTTGATGGNACAGTGGGCTGCCTCTTGGAAGGCCAGTTCAAGCTGAAAAACCTTCCATGTGGCATCAAACCCCCCTTTGTCCTTGTGTCTCATCCCAAGAGTCTTCAGTTCCACTGCCATGTGCTGCTGACAGTGGAACAAGATGTAATTGACCCCGGATCAGTAGTAAGAAGGACCACAATCGGTCCCCTCAGACCATGAACTTTGAAGAACATTCCTAGCCTCAAGTCTAGGTGGCCATCTTCCACCTCCAAGAATAGTACTATCTCAACCCTGAGGTTGTATTTGCAGATGGACTCTCGGGCCATGTCACCCATCTGCAAGATGTAGTCTATAGCCTTCTGTTCATGGCCCCACTGTAATTGGGGTGGGCCAAACCACAATTAACAATGAGGTCAGTAACTTGGTCCCTGAAGGTTGAGAGATGGAAGATGTAGGGGCTGGATGAACGTCAACCTTTTAGGCATTATGGTTATGTCTCACAAAAGGGATAACATGCAGTCCTAGAGTGTCCAGTGCTGTCTGCATGTTGACCATTCATGCATGGCCATAAACAGCCTCCTCCTGTTCCCAACGTGCCATCAATCCCACCATGTTTTGGTGGTGTGAGGGTAAAGTTTAAGGGTAATGGCAACCCCTTTATCTGTTTCTCTTTAAAAAAAAAAACAACAGGTGTTCTTTGTTGCCATCCTAGGATTTTTGCCATTGCTTGACTTCATGCTACCTATATTCTGTTCTAATTCCACCCTGTAGGCCATCAATTAGATCGAGTATTTTTGGACTCGGATGGGCCAGTTTGACTGTAGTGGCCAGATTTTCCGTGATCCGCTGGATTGCGGCTGGATCACGGTTAATCTTTGACACATTTTTAAGGTGGTGTCTCGCCTTTAACAGCCTGTGCAGGGCTTTGACTTTAGCCACAAAGTTCGGGTCATCAGACTGCTGGTGCTGGCCTGAACAGTCAGGAACGCCGCTAGAATGCTGGGGTACATACCACTATTGTTGCTGCTGCTGCTGCTGCTGGTGGCTGTGTCCCAGCTGTGGGAGTGAGGATCAGGATGACCAACCCCCAGAACACCAGGAGAACAGGAATCAGATAAATAAAGTTTATTTTCAACAATGATGAGAATGCGAGTCTGGTTCTTTGGAGAAGCTATTGGATTCATCAGTTTGACTGAAGAATAAGGAGAGGAGAATGGTCAGTTCAGGGTTGTCGGAAAAGGAAATATTGAAAACAATTAGAAAATTCTTACTTTGTGTTGAAGGTATTTTGCCTAGGAGGAAATACTTCGGCTTCCAGGGTAGAGTCTCTTTGTGGGTGTCTTTGTAGTCCAGGTTCCAGTGTGAGATCTTGATGGAATGACCTCTTTGATGGAGACTTGGAGACTGCGGTGGAGGGTTGACAGGTAAGTACAGGCGGGAGGAGCGAGGAGCCAGCCGACTGCCAGCTGAGAATCCAGAAACGGGTTATTATAGTTCTGTGCAGACGTTGGAGGGACTCAGGTAACCATTTGGTAATAATTCACGGTGTCACAAAGTGAAATGATAAGGCCAGGGTCTTGGGCAATATAAGAGAATAAAAGTAAAAATCATTAAGTTCTGGCTCGTTGTATTCTCTTGTGCTCCCGGATTCATTGATGCCATGCGTGGAAATAACAGCCACACAGAGTTAACATTCAGAGCTCCACATCATGTATTTTCTGAATTTATTCTAACATTTAAAAGTATAAAATCACATTGACAACACAGACATTTCAAACACACTAAAACAGACATTAATTTACCTGAGACAAATAGAAAAGAAGAAGAAAGAAAGGCAAAGACATCTTTGGAGAATTGCAAAAGCAAATCTGATTTGTTCCTCTGGGGCCTTACTTTTATTCAAAAGGGTGTTTCCTTTGTTTTAATTTATGCAATTATGCAATTAAGGCGTGTTCTTTCCCTTGTACGGCTACAACTAGTTTCAAATTACTAAGTTGGGACATCTGAGGCAATTTTATTACCTTCTGAGACCTGTTTAATTTCAGGGCTACAGCGCTTCTCTGTCTAGACAAGGGAGAGCAAAGGTCATTTAGAGCCAGCTCTTCTCATGCCAGTTTGAAATATGTTACTCCTAATTCCTGGTTGGAACAAAGCCTCTAGTCTTTTCATCAGAGTTCAACCAAAAGTTAACCTGTCTTAGACCTATTTTATTTCCCTGTCGTGTAATTCCTACAAATACAGATCAGTGCAGTAATTTTAAATTGACATAAAGCCTGGTACGCAAAGTGGTTCAGAACTTCTGCATCCTCTTAGATCTATCAGGGGTGGGCAAATCCAGGCCTCGAGGGCCAGTCTCCTGCTACTTTTAGATGTGTCTCTACTTCAACACACCTGAGTCAAATAATGAGGTTGTTAGCAGGACTCTGGAGAACCTTACTGAACTGAGGAGGCGATTCAGCTATTGGATCCAGGTGTGTTCTACCAGGGAGACATCTAAGAGTTACAGGACACCGGCCCTTGAGGACCAGGATTGCCCACCCCTGTTTAGATCAAAGCGTAGATTTTAAGAATAAAACAATTATATAATATACCTGAGCATTTTCAATCTAAACACATTAATTCTAAACATTTTCTAATTAATGTTATGCTAGTTTTTATTATATTTAACTGATATTACATTTGGCCAAGGTTAGAGACTTCATGTAGTTGTTAATATAAAACTACAAATTAGACTAGTTCAAGTCATGTTAATTTTAACTAAATCATTAAAATTAAATGGTTAATTAAATTAATACTAATTAAATTGCAATTATTGGTAGTATTATGTTAGTTTGTTTGTCCTTAAGTTTTAGTGTCTCTCTGAAGGAGATGACTTGAGATGTCTCCTTGCTGCTGCTCATTTGAGACATGGCCTGTGTGCCAAAGTTAATTTATGTCATGGTTCCTCCCTAATAACAGACATTCTTTTCTGCAGGCCCTCTAAGATTTTATCCAAAGGACTCTTGCTTAATCCACTATTTTCACATGTTGTAAGATTTAACTGTATTAAACACTAAGAATATTTATTTTCCTCAACAACAACCAGTCGGTAACATCCACAGCATCATGAGAAGGGAAAATCCTGAAGACCAGGTCTCAGACTTCACAAAGGATTTCCAGGGTGTCACAAGGGGAACACCTGAGGAAGAGGCGACAAGGATAAATTACTTGTAGAATCTTCAGAGGAATAAACACAGAGAACTAGCTCAGGAGGTCTTTTTATACCATTACTGCCAGACACTCAAGCGTTGAGGTGTTGGCAGTCAGCTCCTCATATACTCCAGGATGATTAGCTGATAGATCACAGGTGCATTGGCTGATTCAGTAGGCACGCTCTCCACAGGTGCAGACTCCAGTCCCCCTCTAGTGGCTGAAAAGGGGAAGCAGCAGGCAGACAGAAACCCCCAACAAATAAACAAAAACCCCTGGTTCCCAACATGCTGGAGTAGTTATTTTATTTAAAAGTTTAATAGGACTTCAGAATCCAAGACTTTAATTTTTATCCAACCAAACTTGAAATTTTTCCAAATCTGTTTCTGCTCAACCTGTAAAAGCAACAAACATAAGAAAATAAACGCTCATTATTTCAGAAAGATGTCAACTCCATATGTGATATTTTATTGGAACATCTTTATTCATAACTTTAACTGGAAAAGAATTTGGACTTTACCAAATATATAACTAATAAAGTAAAAGTTTCTTAAAATTATTCACAGAATTTACCCCTCCAAACTTTTTCTACAATCTTTTAACAATATCATGGATATTCTTTGCTCTTTTCTGAAGGAAACAGAATTTTTTTTAATTTATTTTGGCCTTTTCTCTGTTCAATTTTGGAAAAGTATTTTCATTGTGATTTCTGCTTCTATTGAACCATATGTCTCCATTTGTTTTGAACATCTTTTGTTTCATGAACCATCCAAAAAAACATTTTTATATTATTAATCTTATGTACTTAGCCAAATGGCACATGCATAAATGCCGTTACACTAATAAAAAACACGTCTTTCCATTTTTGGCAATGAGGTCAAACAATATATCAAAAGTATTGGAAATTCCACCAATACTAAAGCTATTAAAAGAAATGAAAAATACTTCTACAAATAGATGGGCTGTGATTGGTCTTACAGTGTATTACAATAACATGATAGAATATATATACATTGATATCTTGCATACTTAATATCATGCACAGTGTTGTAATATAATAAAAATTGTAATTTGTTATAAAATAATTTTTTTTAAATTATTAATATTTGTCGGTCTGTTTAATTTGATCAGGTTTTGATCTGGGTTGGGCATGTTTGGAGAGTTCCATTTTCAATGACAGTCCTATGCTGCCATCTAGTGGAGGGTTAGGAATCTAGGATGAAACTCACTTGCACATTAGAGCAGACAAAATAAACAAAAAAAATGGTAGGGGGGACAATCTTGGGACAGAGAATATGTTGAAGGGGCTTCACATACCCTCCATGTTTTGTCGGTGTGGCTCCTTCCCTTGACACAGCTGCCATTGACCTCCATTCATTAGAAGAATTGCTCACTCAAAACAACTCCAAAAAAGTGCTGTTTTGACCAAACTTGGTTATCTATGCCCCCTCCAACTCTCTGCAGGTCCCCACCACGTTTGGTGGTCCGAGCTAAAGACTCCCATTCATTTTTCTGCCTAGTCAGTCTGGCTAGGAATGTCCTATAGAGCTGGGTTTTAACCCTAACCTCAGTAGCCTCTTACTTCAAATTAGCCAAATTTTATTTTGATTTTTATTTGTTTTTCAACTGTCTTTTGGAAATAAATCACACTTCACTTTTAAAATCTAATCTCTGAGCCTCTCTTGGATAAAGGATTTGCTGCTCTGAAGACTGGACTTTGGTTTTAAGCATCTACTCTTTTAACCATGTTTTTTGATTTGATTTCTCTTCAAACTTAGTTTTTAAGACAGAAATCACAGCTCAGATTCAAATCTCATCTCTGAGCTTCTGCTATGTGCCAAAAATCTCTGTAAAAGCCATTCTGAACATCAGAAATGGCCTTTAAAATGTCTGTCAGCATTTCAGCATTTCCCAGAATGCATTGCATAGTGGGGCTTCAAATTCTAGGTTTTAGTTCAACTGTTTTTGCTGCAAACCTTAATAAACCATATACTGTTGTGATCAGAATGAGCTCAGCTGTTGAACTGGATGACTTAGAATGAACTTGGAAGCATCTAGAAAATCGGCACCATGACTCAGAATGGGGTGCATTTTGTTGAAGTGCTGCCTGCTGATCATAGAGGACACATCCCATGGTGGCAGCTTTGGGTAAGTTAATGTGGTCATGTGCCCTCTTTGGCTCACATAATACTGATCATTCTAGAGGTCTTGCGGTGTATGATGGCACTAGAATGACTCTTTACTCATGCTGGGGTGATGAATCTCAGTAGGTATGTGGAAGCCAGCAGCTTGGTGTGGCTGGTCCAGGTTCTCCTTCCTTGGAAGGTTGACTGGGTGGTGACACTTTGCTATGGCTGCTTTTGTTTATTCCTCTAGGTGGCACTGTGGCATAGGGAGCAGTAACAACATGGTGAAAATCTGCTGGTGCACAGTTCATGTTAGCTAGCTTGACAAAGGTGAGTTAGGTTCCCACCAAGCAGATTGTCAGCACTCAACCCAGACCAAAAGAGAATCAACGGAGAACGCTTCTGCTTCCTGGGCATGCTAGTTCCACCTTGCGGTGTTAACGGATAGCGTGTTTTTGAAACCAGGGGCGTGGTATGTATCAGCCTTTCCAGGTTCCGCCTATAGGAACAGCACGTGGGAAAGGTGACTCTAGGACTCAGGAGTCTTAAATGCAGTCCAGTCTTCTATGAGGAATAGCCTCACACATACAACATGCACACCAACTGGTATTTTGTCTTCAATCTTACAGCTCCACTCTTTCTAACTGCAAAAGGAATGAATGTTAATTTCAGGAAATCTTCAGCTTAAAGGTCTGCTAAACAGCCTTAACCTCCTAAGACCTGAGCTCCTTTATTATTAAAGCCTTTGATTTTTGCAATCACTAGGTCCCAATCAGCCCAAATATAAAATTTGTTTTACATGATGTAGTTGAGAAAAATTATGTCCACATATGAGGGCACTCAATTTAATTTTTCAGAAACATTCTCACAATTAATGAAATCCAAAACCTTTAGTTTCTGTTCACATTAGCATTATTTCTGAGTTCAGAAACATAATGATGCACAGTAGTTGTGACTCTTTCAGCAATGTGGCCCATTC
The DNA here is from genome assembly GCF_000485575.1 of Poecilia formosa. Taxonomy (NCBI): domain Eukaryota; kingdom Metazoa; phylum Chordata; class Actinopteri; order Cyprinodontiformes; family Poeciliidae; genus Poecilia; species Poecilia formosa. Next base: position 7,203 of record NW_006800474.1, on the reverse strand, counting down.
AAAGTACTATTAACAGGTATGGGAAGACATGGGTCTCTAAAAAGTAAAATCCCTTTTTTTATGGCTGTAAAATTCTCAAAATGTGCAGTGAGTCTGAGTTTTTGCTCTTTTATCCAGAACAACCTCAGCTTTCAGTATTAAACATTTCTGTCTATTGAAAATTGAACAGTTTAAAGACAAAAAAAAATCAATTTAAATTTTCAAGTTTATTACTGAACAAAAACTTTCTGATGACGGGGGCAAACAATTTAAGATGAACAATTTAAATTTTCAACTATATTACATAAATGCAGAGAAAACTGAAGCCTGGCCTCCAATGTACAAGTTTTTATGCCCGTTTTTTTTTTTTATCAAATTGTCAGGTGTTTTCATTTCTTGTGGTAGGCTCTAAAGCAGTTTCTCTCCAGCTGCAGACAGAATCCCACTCTGGATCCATCCATACTTTATCTGTAATACTTCAGGTTGAGAGGGTGCTGGTACCCATCTCCAGTGGTCAAGAGCAAGAGGCAGGGGACACACTAGACAGCTCACTGGACAGGTCATCAATTCCTCACTTGGCTGATTTGTTGTTGTTTTTCTCACAATTAATCTTTTGGGAGAATTTTTTATCTTTTTGCCAAAATCACTTTAAGTTAAAAAATTACATAGGACATTATTTTTGTTGATTTTATGTTGATTTTATTTTCAACATAAATAGTTATTGCACAAATTATGCAGGAATCAAGATGGAGCTAACAGTTAGCCAATAACTGTAGCTTTCNTAGATTTTAAGAATAAAACAATTATATAATATGCCTGAGCATTTTCAATCTAAACACATTAATTCTAAACATTTTCTAATTAATGTTATGCTAGTTTTGATTATATTTAATTGATATTACGTTTGGCCAAGGTTAGAGACTCCATGTAGTTGTTAATCTAAAACTACAAATTAGACTAGTTCAAGTCATGTTAATTTTAACTAAATGGTTAAAATTAAATGGTTAATTAAATTAATACTAATTAAATTGCAATTATTGGTAATATTATGTTAGTTTCTTTGTCCTTAAGTTTTAGTGTCTCTCTGAGGGAGGATGACTTGAGATGTCTCCTTGCTGCTGCTCATTTGAGACATGGCCTGTGTGCCAAAGTTAATTTATGTCATGGTTCCTCCCTAATAACAGACATTCTTTTCTGCAGGCCCTCTAAGATTTTATCCAAAGGACTCTTGCTTAATCCACTATTTTCACATGTTGTAAGATTTAACTGTATTAAACACTAAGAATATTTATTTTCCTCAACAACAACCAGTCGGTAACATCCACAGCATCATGAGAAGGGAAAATCCTGAAGACCAGGTCTCAGACTTCACAAAGGATTTCCAGGGTGTCACAAGGGGAACACCTGAGGAAGAGGCGACAAGGATAAATTACTTGTAGAATCTTCAGAGGAATAAACACAGAGAACTAGCTCAGGAGGTCTTGCCAAACACTCAAGCATTGAGGTGTTGGCAGTCAGCTCCTCATATACTCCAGGATGATTAGCTGATAGATCACAGGTGCATTGGCTGCTTCAGTAGGCACGCTCTCCACAGGTGCAGACTCCAGTCCCCCTCTAGTGGCTGAAAAGGGGAAGCAGCAGGCAGAGAGAAACCCCCCCACAAATAAACAAAAAACCCTGGCTCCCAACATTCTGGAGTAGTTATTTCATTTAAAAGTTTAATAGGACAGAATCCAAGACTTTAATTTTTATCCAACCAAACTTGAATTTTTTCCAAATCTGTTTCTGCTCAACCTGTAAAAGCAACAAACATAAGAAAATAAACGCTCATTATTTCAGAAAGATGTGTCAACTCCATATGTGATATTTTATTGGAACATCTTTATTCATAACTTTAACTGGAAAATGATTTGGACTTTACCAAATATATAACTAAAAGTCTCTTAAAATTATTAACAGAATTTACCCCTCCAAACTTTTTCTACAATGTTTTAACAATATCATGGATATTATTTGCTCTTTTCTGAAGGAAACAGAATTTTTTTTTATTTTGGCCTTTTCTCTGTTCAATTTTGGAAAAGTATTTTCATTGTGATTTCTGCTTCTATTGAACCGTATGTCTCCATTTCTTTTGAACATATTTTGTTTCATTAACCATCCAAAAAAACATTTTTATATTATTAGTCTTATATACTTAGCCAAATGGCACATGCATAAATGCCATTACACTAATAAAAAAAACACTTCTTTCCATTTTTGGCAATGAGGTCAAACAATATATCAAAAGTATTGGAAACTCCACCAATACTAAAGCTATTAAAAGAAATGAAAAATACTTCTACAAATAGATGGATGGGCTGTGATTGGTCTTACAGTGTATTACAGTAACATGATTGAATATATATACATTGATATCTTGTATACTTAATATCATGCACAGTGTAGTAATATAATAAAATTAGTAATTTGTTATAAAATAATTTTTTTAAATTATTAATATTTGTCAGTCTGTTTAATTTGATCAGGTTTTGATCTGGGTTGGGCATGTTTGGAGAGTTCCATTTTCAATGACAGTCCTATGCTGCCATCTAGTGGAGGGTTAGGAATATAGGATGAAACTCACTTACACATTTCAGCAGACAAAATAAACAAAAAAATGGTAGGGGGGACAATCTTGGGACAGGGAATATGGTGAAGGGGCCTCACATACCCTCCATGTTTTTTCGGTGTGGCTCCTTCCCTTGACACAGCTGCCATTGACCTCCATTCATTTGAAGAATTGCTCACTCAAAACAACTCCAAAAAAGTGCTCTTTTTACCAAACTTGGTTATCTATGCCCCCTCCAACCCTCTGCCCACCATGTTTGGTGGTCTGAGCTATAAAGACTCCCATTAATTTTTCTGCCTAGTCAGTCTGGCTAGGAATGTCCTACAGGTTTTAACTCTAACCTCAGTGGCCTCTTACTTCATCTTAGCCAGATTGTATTACATTTTTATTTGTTTTTGAAATAAATCACATTTAACTTTTAAAATGCCATCTCCGAGCCTCTGTTGGATGAAGGATTTGCTGCTCTGAAGACTGGACTTTGGTTTTAAGCACCTACTCTTTTAATCATGTTTTATTTGATTTTATTTATCTTCAAACTCAGTTTTTAAGACAGAAATCACAACTCAGATTCCATTCTCATCTCTGAGTTTCTGCTATGTGCCAAAAATGTTTGTAAATGCCGTTCTGAACATCAGAAATGATCTTTAAAATGTCTTTCAGGATTTCAGCATTTCCCAGAATGCATTGCATAGTGGGGCTTCAAATTGTAGCTTGTAGTTCAACTGTTTTTGCTGCAGACCTTAACAAACCATATACTGTTATGATCAGAATGAGCTCAGCTGTTGAACTGGATTACTTAGAATGAATTTGGAAACCTCCAGAAAATCGGTACCATGACTCAGAATGGGGTGCATTTTGTTGAACTGCTGCCTGCTGATCATAGAGGACATATCCCCTGGTGGCAGCTTTTGGTAAGTTAATGTGGTCATGTACCCTTTTTGGATCACATAATGCTGATCATTCTAGAGGTCTTGCGGTGTATGATGGCACTAGAATGACTCTTTACTCATACTGGGGTGATGATTCCTAGCAGGCACCTGGAAGGCAGCAGCTTGCTATGGTTGGTCCAGGTTCTCCTTCCTTGGGAGGATGGCTGGGTGGTAACATTTTGTTATTGCTGCTTTTCTTCATTCCTCTTGGTGGCACTGTGGTATGGGGAGCCTTAACAACATGGTGGAGATCTGCTGTTGCACAGTTCATGTTTGCTAGCTTGGCAAAGATGAGTCAGTTCCCCACCAAGCAGACTGTCGGCACTCAACACAGACCAGACCAAAAGAGAATCAACGGAGAACGCTTCTGTTTCCTGGGCATGCTAGTTCCACCTTGCGGTGTTAACGGATAGCGTGTTTTTGAAACCAGGGGCACGGTACGTATCAGCCTTCCCAGGTTCCGCCTATAGGAACAGCACGTGGGAAAGGTGACTCTAGGACTCGGGAGTCTTGAATGCAGTCCAGTTTTCTATGAGGAACAGCCTCTCACTCACACACTCACACACACAGAAACATGCACGCCAACTGGTATCCTTTCTTCAATCTTACAGCTCCACCACTTCTAACTACAAAAGAAATCAATGTTAATTTCAGGAAATTTTCAGCTTAAAGGTTTGCTAAACAGCTTTAGCCTCCTAAGATGTCAGCTCTTTATCATTAAATCCTCTTTTATTTTTGTAATAATTAGGTCCCAATCAGCCCAAATATAAAATTATTTTTACGTTATGTAGTTCTTGAGAAAAAAAATTGTCCACATATGAGGACATTAAGAAAATAAATTTAAAATATGCTAGTTTATAGACTTTATTGTATGTTCAAAATATTAGATAAAATTGATGTTTTAAATATGAAAATTCAGCTCCAAATTATATCCATGGTTCAATCAGCATGATCCCTTATGCAGGATATTTCTATTGAAACATAATACACTAAGCTGAATTAAAAATAATTTAGCTTGTAATTCTCTATAATTTAAAACAGTTTCTCTGGACTGAGCAGGGGGTTGTGGCTCTGTGAGTTTAATAATTTTACCACCTTTATAAGATTTAACAGCTGGTTTAAAAACAGTCTTGTGTTGCCATAGTAGTTTCCTCCCAATCATAGTTATAAAACATTTCTCTCCACTAAAAGGAATTAACACCTCTTTGATCTAAAACGGACTTCTTACAAAAAGGTCAGCAAAATGTTAGACTAAATCTCTGTTACAGCCTTCCATAGTTGTAATTATTCAATCAGACTGCTAGGGGCACTGCCAAGTTAAAATGCAGTAAAAGTAGAGGTAGACATGCCTCTGGGGAACAAAAGGCTAGCTTGAAGAGTTAGCAGGCCAGAACGCATGCGGTGATCTCCAGGGAGAAGGGTCTTCCTTTATTTTGTATCCTGGGTGAGGTAAAATCATGCTAGTCTCTGGATTTCTCTTGTATGATAGGATAGGTTAGTTTGAATGACATTAAAGAAATGTCTCTTTAATGTTGTCCATTAAAAGTACTACTAAAAGGTATGGGAAGACGGGTCCCTAAAAAGTAAAATACCTCAAAGTAAATTGCATTGCTGCTGTTATAAACTGTTAATTTAATTTTCTGAATATATTATGACACTTTAAACATTTAATTAATAGTCAAAATCTACTTTAAATTATTTTCCCCTTTTGGGATCATACTTATACTTATGTGTAAACAGCTTTCGAACAATTGCAATATGCCTGTAAGCAGAGCACCTTGCAAATATTTTTTTCTGATACTTTTACTCTGCATTGCATTGTTCAAGTTTGCTGCCGTTAGCTTATGGGCATTAGCCCTTCCATTTATTGAGACATGGAGCAATGCCTTCACTGGGCACTTTTCCATTGGAGTATAATCTCTGGGTCCAATTCCCACTCTGAAAAGTCAGTTATCAAGCTAAGCCAAGACACTTTTGGCTGCTTCCATGTAAAAACTGCATAATGCTCTTCTTGGTTTGCCACATGNATTATAACCAAAGTAGAAAACTAATCAGAAAATAGTGTAACAGGTGTTTTGGTATTGAAACTGCTCATATCTGTCTTATAAAAGTTTGAAAATATTCTATTAACCATGTGCTAATTTTTATAATCAAAATCTGCTTATTGATGCACTGGGGCATTTCAGCAGTCAGGAGAGCACTTTTTGGTTCAGGTACCAGTTTTAGGCAATTTCAAATGAAAAACATGGATAGCTGATATACTTTGGTAATATTTTATTCAGTAAAATGTTTCTTTATGAAAATGAACAGGTCTATTGTTCCCGCCTTGGGAAAATGCAGGGAGGATTAGATGGCAATGAATTCGTCCTTGGCCTTGGTAACACCTGCATGGTCTCTGGTGTGCAAACAGCAGCACGTCATTATGGGCTTTTTCAGACCACCTCTAAACTGGATTAGAACGCACCAAAAAGTAGAAACACACCTTTATAAAGTTATTTAGCAAACAGCTAGTCAGATCACTGGGGTGGAACACTCTTAACTACCATGCGGTGGTTTCTAAAGGTGGATCTTCAGATTTTTGTATTTTGCTCATTATATTTTTTGGCTTTGGTTTCTGATTATGTTGAGCTGTTATTTAATGCACTTAATTTTTTAAAGTAAAATTCTTAATGATTTTTAAGTTGAATAGTGACTGTTTTCTTTATGGTTTCAATTTTACACGACATTAACTTACCTTGGTAGATGAGATAACAAGCAACAGGTAGTAAAAATGTGTAATATCTCCATCTTCAACAAAATTTAACTAAGTACTTATCCACATATTGGTAAATAAATTTAAGAAGCATAGTAAATGATTATTAAAATGTAGTTAAATTTTGCAAGATGTTCCATCAAAAACTTGCTATACTGCTAAAAATATAAAGGGAACATTTCACTTTAATTTTGTGTGTGGCTCCAAATCCAGGCTTCCATTGGTTAATAAATTTTCATTTCCATTCATGATTTTTGTGTGATTTTGTTGTCAGCACATTCAACTTTGTACAGAACAAAGTATTCAATGAGTATTTCATTCATTCAGATCTAGGATGTGTTATTTGAGTGTTCCCTTTATTTTTTTGAGCAGTGTAGTTTTTTACATAACTAAAAAAAGTTAAATAAAATGTAATCTTTTTACCAGAATGTAGTTCAGATCAGATGCTTTCATGTGAACTTTGGGGTCAGTCATCAGCAATGTTTGCTGTAACCTGTAGTTTGTTTTACTATACTACTAACATATGGCAGTAAAATCATCTCACAAACTGTAGATGTGAGAACAAGTTCCACATAAATTTGTACTTCATCCCTTTAATTTGATAAAATGTCAGCTAATGGCTGTAAGACATGGGGAAATGGAGGATCAGTGAACTTTTTGTGTCATGTAAATCTTAAATCTTAATCTACCCTAAATCTTCACACTAAGACTGAATTTTCACATTATTGACAACATTGAAATATGTGAATGCAAAAATAATATGAATGTATTTCACTATTTTTAAGGAATAGTCCAACTGGGGAAAACCTAACTTAGGGGTTTTTAGAACTTAGGGGTTTTTAGAACTTAGGGGTTTTTAGAACTTAGGGGTTTTTAGAACTTAGGGGTTTTTAGAACTTAGGGGTTTTTAGAACTTAGGGGTTTTTAGAACTTAG
>NW_006800473.1:233915-281831 GCF_000485575.1 Poecilia formosa | reverse complement strand
ATGAACTTCTTTCATCTTGTGTTCTTAGAGTATTAATGCCTATCTATGCCTAATTAGAAGCTTGAGACCTGACTCTGAATTAGACACATCTAAAAGTTATAGGATGCTTGAGCTCAAGGCCTGGATTTGAAGACTCCTGGAACAATTCATTCTAAAATGTTTTGAAAAAAAAAATATTTCCTTGACTTTGTTAGGATCATTACTCTGTATTTCTGTTTGAAAATATCTCTGAAGGCTGCACAGTTAGACCATTATCTTTTGGGAGAAGCGGTGACACCTTCTATACAAGCGCTTTAGCTGCATGCAAGAAAGTATGACATGCTGTTAGTATGCAGAGTGTGCAAAACCTGAGCCAGGATTCATTTCTTGGATCACAAACAGGCTCACTCGTTTCTTTCCCACAAATCACCGTTTATTCTTCACACATTTACTGAAAATTACAGTTTATTTAAAGGACACAGGAAGGTCAGATAACACAGATACATGTAGCTAGGAGTTACTACTCAGTGCATGGCACATTCTCAGGGAGACGACCCATTGTGAGTCTTTGGCTCTTTGCCTCAGGAGTGTTAAAGGCAGAAAGAGTGCTGAATATTAAACGTTGAACAGTTGGCCAGCCAACTTGAGCCATTATATTTCAAAATGTGGAGTAAATTAACCTTGCTACAATGAGTGACAAACAATATTCTAAGTTGGGTAGTAGTAGTAGTAATAATAATAGGCGTACTTTTTTCGTCAATTGATATACTTATCACAGGAAACAGTGTCAGACCTCACCAGTGCAAAGGGTATTTCTAGAAAGATCACACATTTAGAAAGCAGTGTCCTCACTTATAATAAAACTCAGAGAATTAAACAACAAATGAACAATCATGAAACAAGTTACCAGTGCCACTGCTACCTTTGAAAAGAATATCTAAACGCATGCCATTTTACTATGACGGTTGTCAGATGACAGTTTGAAATTTGTTGACAGTTCCAGTGTCTCAGCTTTCTCTAACAATGCTCATATGCATATGTCTTGCTGTTTGTGTGTTTGGTCATGTTTGTGTGTGTGTGTGTGTGTGTGTGTGTGTGCATTTTAAAAAGTAAGCGTGTAAGTCAAAATGTGTGGGCGCACGTTTTTCCTTGTAACAGTGCGCAAGTGTGTGCTCTTAGAAAGATCCTCCAGGCGATGCAGGCTGCTCTGCGATGACATGCCGTCTGCTCAGTTGTATTCGTGGAGCTTTGTCTTTTTGCTGCTTTCGCCGTCTGCATCCTTATTGTCGTGTGACAGCTTTGTGTCAAGTTGTTCACTCTGCACCTGGTCCTTTTGCTGTTGAGTTAAGAAAAAAACGGTTTACATTAGAAAAGACAAAAATGATTCACTTCTCCAGAACAGAGGTGAATATAGTGTTGATTACAGGATAAAGAGCTAGAGTCAGACTCCTCTAAATAAGACTTGGAACACTGTGAATGAGGGGGAAAAAACATATCAGGCTGCAGAGATAAATCATTTAGAAATTCCATGCTACAAAAATGTGAGGTGGAAGAGAAGTTAAAGCAGACCTGTAAAATAAAGGCATGTTCTTCTGTAAACAGAATTCTTAGAATCGTCCTGAAATGCTCTTGTTATGACCTAGTCATACCAATTACAAACATCCAACCCTGATGTTTACAGGACATGAACATTACATTGTCGTTTTTTTTTTTTGTATTTTTTGCTGCCAGAATTCAACTACAAAACATTCTGGAGCAAACTGCAGCAAAATCAGACCCTCAACATCTGAAAAGAACAAACCTTAACAATGTACAGAGTAGGAAAACCAAAATTATGTTACAAAAAGGCAAATCTTGTTACAAAACTGGATTTCTCTGATTGTCTCTTTAATTACATAAATGAAAAAAATAATTTGTCCACAATTTTCTTGCGAAAAGGGGCACAAATCTGTGTTTTTTGCCATTTCAGTAAACTTTTAGTTCATCTTATAAAACAAACTGATGAAAAGAAAAAAAACATTATTTTGATAAAATATTTGACTCTCCATCAACATTTTTTTGATATGATTTTTTTAAAGATGGAACTTAAAGGTAAGAAATCAATCTTATCTCTTTTAAAGAGCTTCAGGTAGTGGGGTATTAGGTAATTATATCTATATAAAGTTAAACAAAACCTAGATGACATAAAACAAAAACAAAACAGACACTCATCATTTCACAAGTAAGGATGAATAATTGCCACAGACATAGATGGGTCTGATCTTTTGTACAGCAAATAAGTAGTTATGGATTCCTAAAAGCTGTCCTAAAATTTGTTCACAAATTTTCAGGAGGAAGACATAACACTCATATTTTGGACCTGATTGCAAGCCTGGAATGCTCACAATCTGAGAACAGTCTCTAAACCAGCTGCCAAACTGGAGGCTACAAATCTTTTGCCAACTTCATCTAGTAAAAACAACAGAACCAGCTCGATTTCCATTCATCCTCAAACCCTGACTTGAAGAATACATAAGAAAAGTTAGCATGCACCTTTCAAACACATACCTGTATCTAATTAGGTAAATTAGAAGAGAAAATCTAAAGGTGAATTTGTTTGATATTTTCTTAAAAGGTTCCATGGTTAGTTGTAACAATAGACTTTATTTGAGAAATATTTATTTAGATGTAAAAACAATACAGTAATAATACTGAAGGTTATTTAGTTGTTATAAATTTTAAGAAAATATTGTCACAGGAACGTCGCCATGTTATTCACACTGCGATGCATTCTGGGTAAATGATTTGTAGTGGTCCAACTGCCTCCCTCCAGCCAAATCAGTGATGAATAACATTATTAAGCCTTTTCGATTTGAATCGAAGCTCTTTGAAATTGACCGGAATGTAGAAATCACAGGAGGTGATGATGATGAGGGGGACCAAATGGAGGAAGAGGACAGAGTTGGTCGTAGGAACTTGCTGCAGCTGCTGCCTTCAGTTTCGTAAATGAAACAATGAATGACCGTGCACCTCTGGTCGGACTGTGTGATCTGGTAAGTAATTCTGTAGCTCTGTGTCAGTTCGGCAGCAGTTGTTTAGGGTTACTTTGGTCCAGTCGGATCGGTGGTGTCAGTACCATATACGGTATAGCTCCTGTTAGCATCTCAAAGAGTCTTTGTCAGTTTTGCTGGTACAATAAATCTAGAGGGCACAGATTAAGTCCTTCGGTAGTTGTTTTCCGCTCCGTCTCTCGCACTGCACTCTTCTTTCTTTCATGTGAGGAAATTATCCGGATTCGCCTCACTTTTTCCTTTCTTTTCTTTTTTTTTTTTTAATTGCAGCCAATGGTGCAATTAAAAATGCACCATTGGCACCATATATTATATATAAATATATTAAAAATGGTGACACATTGTGGAATTGTCTAAATTGACACCAGGCAAACATGATATGATAAACTACTAAGATAGAGTTAGCCTTCCTATGTTTACTCTGTAGATTCCAGTACAGAATGGAACGTTATGCATCATCAACCCATCGGTGAAAAAATGGCGACCTCTATGGGTGAAAAATATAACAAAAGATACACATTTGTGGAGTAATTATGAGTTTTGGCGTACCACAAACAGCATTTTTTTTTAGTTAATACTGAAATTACAACGGGTTCAACCAGTTGTGGATCCCTTTAAAAACTTGATGATGTTTTGTAATGTCTGGTTTTCCATTTAGTTACTCTTAACTAAACACCAGGTAAATAAAATTATTTAACTATTTTATTGTGCTTGTTAGGAGTTGTTTTGTTGGCTTACTGCATGGAAGCAAACCAACAGAAAGCACTCTCTTCTTGATAGACGGTGAGCGAGTATGAGAGGGAGAAAGAGACAGAGAAGAAAATGCTGCAGTAAAGCTGTTCCTGAAGGTCTGTAGGATGTGAATTACACAATTGCATTTATTTAAAAAAATAGGAAGAAATTAATAATGAACGCAATAGATGCTTTAATTAGTCTGATTCCCTATCAACCTTTCTTATGTATATATACGAATCTGTAATTCTGTTTGAGTAGCTTCTGCTTAGACATTACATTTTCATTTGATGGAATCAAAACGCTATTGATCAGTGCCTCAAATCTATGAGGACACATGAGCTAACAGGGCATTTTAGCAGGTTTCCTATAATTGTATCTTGAAAATTAGAGTAGCAAAGACATTTTATTTTTCTAGTATCGTAAAGACTGAACTGAATGTACTTAGTGAATTATACAGTCACATTACTCAAAGTTTTGTATATTTCAAGTGTTAATTAATTTGTAAATGAAGAGATCCAGAGGAAGATTCGAGAGGCACAGGACCCAATCTGCTTGGTATTAAGTATAAAGTTTCTATAGGAAATGATGATTTGGGGAGCATTAAGACAGAAAATACTTCATACCTTCATATGTGCTTTGATAGCCACATGTTCACTGTACTAAATTCCCCAGCAAACTGACCTGAACCCCAAAAATAATCTACGTGGTATTGCGAAGAGGAAGATGAAAGGCACCAAACCTGAAAATGTAAGTGAGCTATTAAAGCAACCTGGACTTCTTCGACACTTCAGGAGTCCCAGAGGCTGATGCACTACAGTAATTCATGCAAATCCAACCCTGTCCAAGTATTGAATGTCTGTATTGTGCAGTACATTTATATACATTTCAGTAAGTCGGAATTTCTGTGTAAAAAAATATATATATACATATATTTTAATATTGGTCTCATGTTAAAATTTTCTGAGAAACACAGTTTAGAATTTTCTTTAGCTATAAGCCAAAACCATCAGCACTAAAGCAATACTTGAAATATATCACTCTGTGTGCACTGAATCTATGTCATTTATAAGTCTTGCATTCCAAAACAATTTACTGAACCTTACACTGCTTTACCTAATGTAAATTATAGCATGGGCTGTTAGATTTATTTCTCTTTGCTTCCCTAATTTTGCCATGTTCAGCAGTACAATGGAAATTTAAATATTTCTGAAATGTAAAGCAGTTTTTAAATATTAATTCAGGCTCTCTGATATTAATTGTTTTTTTGAAGTATGCATTTTAGAGCTTGCATTGATAGGCAGCATATAGGGACTGATCTCTCTCGCAGCTCCACATCAAGGCCAGTGGTATCGTCTCCTTTTGGTGAATGGCTTCCTTAGATAAATAACAGTTTGTGCAATGCTGTGTACTTTAATGTGGATGGTGAGAAGTGTTTCACCCATAAATTATTGATGTGGAAACTCTGGCTGCTCCGTTTTTTTATTTTTTTATTTTATTGTTTGCTGCTTGTGTGTGTGAATGCTGTGCACCCAATTTAACCATCACACCCTCTTAGTGCAGGATGGAGGCAAACTTCCAAGCTGATGATGTGCAATTGTGTTAGGTCTTCATGTTATAGTTGTTTTCCTGGTGTGCTATGAAAAATCATAAAACTTGCACAAAATAGTGTTAATTCTGTTGCAGGGTTTTAATCTAAAGATGCAGTTATGCATGGACTTAATCTGGTTGACTGAAAAAAGAGGTCACTACTCATGCTGTGCATTAGTGAACAGAACTCAAAGTTCTTATTAACGGATGTAACATCTAAACATTACAAATAAAATAAGTCACTTTGAAAACATGTGTTTCTCCAATTTGTGTCCATCGTTCACAACGCATTAAAACTGAATCTTTATATTTTTGTGATTCGAGTTCAGGATCAAGAGCAGCCTTCTCTTCCATTTTAATAATTTAAGTCATCTTTGGCAGTGACAGAGATGACACATAGACTCTGAAAAAGAAAATCCTCCAAGCATCTGTTTAGTGCTCACCAGTGTCACTTCAGAGAATGCCTTGAGGCTTGCTGACTGCTAAGAAACAGAGTTACACACAGCTCTGCTTGGCAGTAGACTATAGATTAAATGTTCATCTTGAAACAAAGTGCCAGAAAAATGGCAAACAAAAATGAGTAGTATAGATCCTACCAAATGATACAAGCTAAACAGAAAAACAAAGAAAAAAAAAGTACATTTAATTATCACATAATTGTATTGGAAAATTGGGCATTTCACTTAGTTATGAGGATTCCTGACAACAAACAGCCCTGTGTGCTTTGGTATTTCCTTTTTCTCTATATGTCTCATTTATCAGCAGTAAAACTCCCCCAACCACACCGGCGTATAAGTAGCTTTTTTCATTTATTCATAAAATAAATACACTGCAAATCCACATCGAGTGTGGCTTGTACAAAAGTATTCATAACCCTTTGATGATTACAGCTTCATTACATTTATGCAACACAAAGCAGCACATAACTGTGATGTGAAAGTAAAAAAAAAATCTGGAATGTGAATTGTGCATTTATTTTTTGCCCCATAAGTAAACATTTTTTATAGAGCTAACTTTTGCTGCAATTGCAGCTACAAGTATTTTGGGTGTTTCTCTATCACCTTTGCACAACTACAAACTTGCAGTTTTGTCACTTCTGCTCTGCCTGTATGTTTAGGGTTGTTCCCTTGCTGGAAAGTAATCCTCCATTTATTACAAAGGTCCTTTGCACGTCCTGACTTGTGATTTAGTTACTTCTGAGTAACTAAATCTGGACAGAAATAACTTGGAGTTCTTCTGGATGCAGTTAATTATACCGAATCTTAGATAGAGATAATATGAGTATAGCTGGAGGCAGAGTGAAGGGGTCTTAACTCAGATACATGCTTCAATTTACAGACTGGTATTGATGAATAAAGAAAATGAAACTTTGTTTTCTCTTTTCGCTTCACAAGCAGGCCCTTCTTCTTTATAGTCTTCTAAAGTCTAAAATCTGTAAAATCACAACAAAATGCATTTTAGTTACCAAAGATTTAAATCAATTTGGAAGCAAAAAGCGCAAAGTTACTTCCAAAGTTATCATCACAAAATAAGGTGATGCCAAAAGTGTTTTTATTTTTTTGTTAGTTTTTTTCCCCCCTTAAATCATCTTGCAAAAATGAGGTGGTGATTATGTTTTTAGACTTAGGCCATTATTTTGGGAAAGTGACATAATGTTTCTGAGATAAGGAACTGCTGACAAATGCTAGGAAAATGTTAAGACTCTCAAATTCCAACCCATTAAATGGGTAATACATTTTACTGCAAAAGACTGAAGGCATTTTATTGTTCAAGCCAATAACACATGTATCCTTACAGGCAATTCATGCAGAATAAAACTCTTCTCAAACTGAAAAAAATTATCAGAATTTTTATTAGTAAGAATGGCAAGTAGTTTATGTGGATCTTAAGACTAAAATTCACTCAATTTTATCTAGTCCCGAGTCACACTATGACATTTTTCTTTGTCCACCCTTCAAAGAACATCTTCACATCAAGCTAGGAGCCTCTCAAGTTTTCAGTCTCATAAATTGAACATGAGGACACATAATGAAGGTAGACTGACTGAAACGAAGAGCGCCTTGATGCAGATTGATCCGCAGGGACCGGAATGCAAATTACGACTAATCACATTGTTTACTACACCCTGAATGGCAAAAGGGCTGTGAATGAGGGATGTGGGGAAGGAGTTGATTGTAGGCTTGCTGTGGTAAGCCAATTTGAAAAATTTCCCATGCAATAAAGGAAACAATGGAAAGGTTTGGAAAGCAGGGGAAGATGTTACGCATCACTTTTGCAAAAAGATGTAGGCATTTATATTTGGCAAAATTAGACTTTTAATGAATAGATATTTCTTTGGATGTTGTTTTTGACTTATACTAAAAAAGATAAACAAAACAGAATCACTTCATGTAGACTGACTCGTTTATGCTTCTGCATCACATAAAATAACATCTCTTTCTCCACATCGACTACCCAGGCTCCCATGACATGAAGACAAAAAAAAAAACAACAACAAAAAAAAAACATGTTTTCTACTATAAATCAAACCAACAAAGTCAAATGTGTCCATTGGAACTGTGTCAAAATGTTCTTGAATTCTAGGCATGTGTGTTCTAAATATGGACTTCTGCCACTTGGAATGGGAGACAGTTGCTCAGTTACAACGTATTGCACTGCATTTAAAATGAGATGCATTGTTTTGCCATCTGCCAAACAGGTGTGACTCAGTTCAATACTAGATTGACAGAGACAACTATGCATAGAATTTGGCAGACCATTGAAAATCACACTGCATAGATGTCACTGACACACTGAGTGTTGGATTTGACTGGATTGGTTGCCTTTTCTTAGCAATATGATGTAGGTGGTGTTTCTTCTTTTATTTCAGTATCTTTTGATTAGCGGTTGTCATCAGTTATGTAGTCATCCTGCTAGCTACGTTTAGGTTGTCTTTCTTAAAGAAGTCTTTCAAATTGAGTTTAATTGGAATTTTTGATCTTTGGAATTATATTTTTGTGTTTTGCTTTATTTTGGTATTTAACTTCTACTCCCACATTCCTTTTGTGTTCTGTCAGCCATTTCTCCCATTTCATCTCATCTCACTTCAGGTACTTGTCTTCCCTCACAGCTACACCTGGTTTCTAATCAACCACCTGCTCCTTGTCAGTAATCAACTCTCCAGCTTCAACATCTCTCATCTCATCAAATCCAACTGTTACATCCAGCATGTTTCCTGGTTCATGTTTTCTTGTTCAAGTTCTCCCAGGACTTTGAGTTTTTGATTTGTTTTTCTTGTCTAAGCAGTTTAATTTTGGAACAACTTGTCTGATGTCTTGTCTCTACATTTGGGTCCTTCTCTTTACAATTTTTATGATAATATCATCGTCATGTCCTATAAAGGTTATGATGTAAATAGCCAACAGCCTAAATATGGAGGATATGCAATATAATAGCCACAAATTACCATCTCTCCTCTTTAAATAGCAATTATAAAAAAATGCACTGACTAGGCTACTCAATGATGCAGTAAATTAACCCAAAGCATAAAATAGTCTCTGTAATTAATAATTAGCCAAGTTTTCTATGAAAGTAATGACAGATGAAGTATTGCACAGCATACCTGAATGTCTGGTAGGCTTTTGCTTTCTGGGGCTGATCCATCCGTCTGATTCTGGAAGCATTCACCTGCGGTCTATTAGAGAAAAGCAAGAGCACACAAGTACATTGCAGATAGTGATTGTATCATCTTTCTGTTTAGATTAAAAACTAATGACGTGAGCTCAGCCATGTCAGTGAGCAAAATGTTTTAGCAATCATAAACACTGATTGATTTTTCTTTCACCAGATAGAACTTTAATTTAAGCAAGTAGTCAATCTGTTGGAAATCTAAAATTAAATCTACAAATAATTGATTTTACAGCAGTCAATGTCTTCAGTTTAAAAAAAAAAGGTTGTTGCTAATTACAAAATACAAATGGACAAATGTATATTCTCTTTATTAAAATTAAAACAAAACAAATAAGAAGTGAAGGACATAATCTAAAGGAATCTAAATTCATCTTTCTTGTTTAACAGGGCTATATTTTATTGCATTATTATTATTTTCCAAGCTCAGTTATAAAAGGAAAATAGAAACAACTTTACAGCACTTGTGTTTGACTGTAGGGATAGTATTATATCTGCAGCTTTCTTTCCTCTACACACAGTGTAGGGAATTGTGGACAAATAGTTCAATCTTTGTTTCATCAGAAACGAGAATTTTGCCTCACAGTCTGAGAGGTGTTCAGCTGGCTATTGTCAAATTCCCAGTGGTCTCTCATGTGTCTTTTACTGAGCAATGGCTTCTCCCAGGCCAATCTAACACAAAAGCCTGACTGGTCAAATAATGCATCAATGGCCATAGGTCTGTGAGGTTTCCCCTTCTCCACTGTGGGAAACCTTTTCACTCTAATTACCTAATCTGGCAGGGTAAGCAGATCTATTAACTGTTCTAGATTTATTTTGATTTCAATAAAGCACATTTTCTAGTATTCTTTTGAAGATCTGGACCTTCACACGGTCTTGCCCATGCCAATTTTGTTACATCACAGCTTGATTGTAACTCTGACAGTCATTTTCAGCTGTAAGATGTTACACAGGTAGGTGCCTGCCCTTTTAATTGTGCCCAATGAATATACAGAAGGGGACTCCTGTCAAGTTTAAAGAACAAATGCAAGGACTATTGACAAAAGAAGAGCGCTTATAACTTTTTGATGCTGGTTATAAAAAGATTTCTCTGGATTATCAGGGAACATACTGACCAGAGTGCAAACCCAATTATTCCCAAACAGGGTTATTCCAAATAAAACAATGATTGTGACTTTTTTTCTTTGTTTAATTAAGAGAGGCTGTGTGGGAGTAGACTTAAAACATGTCATTTAAACATGCGACGGTCTTATTTTCTCCACAGTGACAGGCACTGTTCAAGAGGAAGACAACAAAAGCTGGTGCAGCAGGACCCATAATCAAATAATAAGCATATAAAAAATGGATTTTTCTCATGACAAACTGTAAAACGATGAACATCCTTTTCCCCAAGGCAAAATAAACTGCTCATTAGAAAAAGATTGAGTGCATGGCTCACTTCAGGACTACATTTACAGTTCTGATAATGTCAACTATGATTATGAGGTTAGAGCTTTTGTTTTTTACATCCTTTCATGTATTGTGTATTTATATTGTGTTTATATGTTATATATATATATTTTTTTGTCTATCTTAAGGACTACAGATGGAAATCAGCCAGTAACTAAATCTAGTGCAGTGCATCTCTTTTCTGATGAGATTAATGTCCTTGTTTATGGTCCTGAATAAATACATTCAAAGTCAAAGTACGTCCACAATGCCATCTCTAAATAATGCACAAAAAATAAGTCTATTTAATGAAAAAATACAACACCTAGAAGGTTGTATTACTTTTCAACCATATGCAAAAAAAAAAGAAAAAAAAAATCTACCGTAATTAATCTTTAACAGTTTGAAAGAATTTCATCACCAAGGTGAAACTTGCTAAAGATCTTGTAAGTTAGCCAATTTGGCCGATTTGCTAACCCTAATGAAGGCACTTGAAGTAAATTGGTTGATCTGATTTCTGATGAAGGTGCTTGAATTTCATGAAAAGATGGAGCTCATGAATACAAGGCCTGTGGTCAAATAGACCATTACCATTAATTACTCCAAAAGCTCACCTTTTCCATCTGGCACTCTTTAACTCCAACACTCTCTCTTCTTATTTCCCTGATGTTCATGGGTGATTTACTGGAGGAAACAATTCTCTGAACCTTGGAGATATCCTGAAGAGAAAAGTAGACACCTCTTTATGTTAGGTTTAGAAAAGTACATAGGCATTTAACAGCTCTGATGAAAAGGATTTTGACTTACTTGACCAGAGTACTTACAATATGTTTACTATTTGAAGCTAAATTTTGCCATTGCAGGTTGACTTGAAGTGGATATCTAACCTCAAAATTTCACAATACAATGGAGAGGGAATAGAGGTGCAATATTTCACAAAATCCACAGCTCAGTTTGCTTTAGTTTCAGGGTACACTTTTCAATTCAGGTTGTATCACATATTTTTTTTTTCTCTTTTCTGTTTGGTCAACATTCCAGAAACGCCATACAACAGCATTCGATAATGAGCTTTTTTGTTGCTGCAAGAATGTGGGCTCCCAGGAAAATGTTTCAAACTCTGAGCCTTCACAGCAGCCATGCGAAAAAGCAAAACAGCTTCCTGACCTGGCTGTTGTGCTCTGCTGCTTCAACAGGTTACAAGTATAAGACGCTTGACTTGCACGTGTGTTGAGCTAACATACACATGTCCCAAAGTGAGACAAGCCAACCAAAGATTAACAGCAAGACTATAGACATGCAATCACAACTGGGGTTTGGTGACCCTTACTGAATTTAACACAAATTACATATGGGAATGTTGAAAATGTTGCTTTTTGTCGGAGCAGCATTCAGTCATACACAAAAAAAATATGTACAATAATAAGTGTTATTGAGTATATGTTGACCACAAACAGACATTTCCAGCTGAAATGAAGCTAGAGGGAGCATCAGGAAAAGGTAAAGTCAAGTCAAGCACATTCAAGCAACGGGGCAGTTCAAAGTGCTTTACATTATAAAATAGGTGCAATAGGGTGAAAAAAAAAACACACATCCCTCTATACAAGGACACACTCCAGGCTAGAACGGGCCCCTGTGTCAGGTTTTCCCACTGCATAAACCTCCAAACTGTAAACCTCCAAACTGAGACTGGCAGAATGCATGGTGATCAGATGCCTGAACAACCTTAACTGACCTATCTTGACGCAGAGAATGAGTGCCTGTATGGCTCCTATGGAGGAAGCACATTTTCTTCCAATCTTAGTCAATATCAAGACTATTTGTGAAGTTATGAGGGTGAGACTTGAAGCCAGAGTGATAAATTGAGAACTTAAACTTTTTGGGCCAGCTCTAAGACAAACCACAGAAGCGCCTGCATTTCTGCAGATGAGGCCATAGTCAGTCGATCCATCTCCTTCTCCATACTACCATCATTCATGAACAAGACACCAAGATACTTAAAGTCAGACACCCTATCTGAAGGGAGCAATCCACTTTCGAAAGGGGACTTAAAACAATTTGGTTTATTTTTTTTTTATTTTTTTTTTACCTTATACTACAAGTTGTGTGGTGAGGACAAAGATTTGTGCTAAAAAAAGTAATTTTGGTATTCAGTATTTGTTTTCCAAACAGGCATACAGTTAAAGTAGGTCAGGTTTGGTCTCTTGAGAGCTTAAAGTAAGATAGCTGCAAAATGAAGGCAGGCAGTCTTTGCTTGTCACTGCCAAACCTCATTCCGACTTTGTCAGCTGAAGTAACATCCTTTTAGCAGGTTCAGTGGAAATGACTTTACTTGAGGAAGATACCACTTTTTAGCCATTTCATGCATAATTTTAAAACTTCTGACAGGATCTGTCTCAATCAGCCACAGTTTTTTGAAATGCAATGGAAAAAGGGAAGAGTTTTGCATGTCATTTTCTTGGAAGTGGTCTTCCAGTAAAAAAAAAAAAGCTGATGTTTAAGGTGAGAACATTTATTATTCAGCAGTTTCAAAGTAAATTGAATTCCACTGTAAAATCTAAAAAAAGTGAATAATGTGATATAATTTATAACATAATGAGTCAGTCTACATCCATTGGAAAAGCTGACTGATGCTTTTAAAAATGGCATAGCTTGCAGTTATATTCACTCTCTACAATGGGTCCAGAAGTGTGTGTGCAGGCCCCAGGATCAAACTTCACACAGTGAAAAGTCACTCTTTATTCACAAACTAAAGCAGAAAGTAATGAAAATGTCAAACTTGGAAGTAAAACATTTTCCGCTGTTAGAGCCTTTATACACAACAAAGCTGGACCTTATTTTCAGCATTTAAATGTCCTTCTGGATTTTTTTTTCTGATGTTGAGAGGTACTTATTAAACAAATCAGAGTTGCCAGAGCTCTGCATTTTCAACTCTCAAGGATGTGAAGTACTTACGTGTTAACAATAAGGTCACATTAAAGCTGACCTTGTTATTATTCAATGCTAACTGAATATTTAAGAAAGCAGACATTTTGGATCTTCAGAGAATCTGCAGGTGAATTATGTTGAGCTCTCAATCCTTATGTCATCTATAAATGACAAATTATGGATGTTTAAAAATTGTAGACAATTTCACTTGATAAATGTTGATCAGGAGGATTTCTGAGAATCATTTTATTTTTAAAAATTGTATCTATATATATATGCTTTATTTGTTTAATCAAAGAAATAATCACACCAGTGCACAGAGGAGAGCAAAGCAGTGGAATGTTTGAGTTATCTTCTCTGGCACAGTGCTCTCAGCGTCTAATGAATCATCTCCCATCACTTTGATGAAAATTGCATACTATTGGACCACAAGCCTTGGCTCTCCCCCCAAGACTGTTAAATATGAAGCAACTTCCATTTGAATGTTGCTGATCTCTGCATCCTCGCACTAATGAATCTTTCACCAGCTCGAA
This sequence comes from Poecilia formosa, assembly GCF_000485575.1. Lineage (NCBI taxonomy): Eukaryota > Metazoa > Chordata > Actinopteri > Cyprinodontiformes > Poeciliidae > Poecilia > Poecilia formosa. Next base: position 267,928 of record NW_006800473.1, on the reverse strand, counting down.
GTCTTCATGTGTGTCCGTGTGTGAGATTGTCAGTCTTATCTATGGAATTAAGCCAAGCCAAAGGGTTATGTTTATTCAGACTATATGATTGGAGCTCAAACTGGAAAGATTGATGGTACAAAACAAACATTCCTTCATGAAATGATTTTAAAGCAAAATTAGATTTTAGTTAGACAATGCTCCCAAACGTGGAACATCTATTTCGTTCTTGATTTATTTTAAGTATTGCAATATAATTTTACTTTCTTCTGGCCTGGAAATACCTTGGAAGTCCCCAGGATTAGGGAGTCACTGGTTTGAGAAATATCTGGGTTTCCCATCCCCCTTCCACCGACCCAATATAACAATACATATATGGAACTATCAGTGATTTTACAATAATATCACTTTTATTTTAATATATGTAACTGACACATAGAAGGACTTGTGTTGAAAAGCAGCAAATGTAACACACAATATTCACAAAGTGCTGGACAAAATGAGCTCTCTATACAATAATCCATTATAATCATCCGGATGGTTAATTTAATATAAAATTCAGTGTATGTTGGGTTTTAACAAATGAAATGAGTGTTGACTGAGGAAGCCATTGTGTGATGCATTGTGGGATCATAAAGTGCAGAGGAGTTTAGTTTCCACTGTATGAAAGGCTGTGCACTTATCACTGCCACAAATTGTACTCAGCTTTTTGAAAAGGTTTTTGTATGAGGAGGCTATTGGGATTGAATTGTAACCAAGTAACATTCTTTTCCATTCCATTGAACCCTAATTTTGAGACTCTCCAGATAAGACTCAATTCAATAGGTCTAGGTGTCATTAGCATATATAAACCTGTGTCTTGATTTGTTCCCTTTTGTGCTTTCAACTCCTCCACGTCTAGAACAGCCACAGCAGTTGACACAAAATGCTTACGGTTACACTCGGTGGTATGGGGTGGCTTGGTGCAGTTCGTTTAGCTATTTCCACTGCTAGTTGGACTCTGTCTAGCCAGGTGAGATTAAAACCAAATGCTTCACGAAGTTATACAAAAACAGTTAAACTCTTGTATAAATGCAATTTAATGTGATAACTCTTAAAAATTGCTAATTACAAATGTTTTTTCAGAGATTGAGGTATTTTAAAAAAAGAGTTTTTGCAAAAAGATAAAAAAAATAGTATTATCTTGATGTGCTATGCTGGCTAGAGACAGACCAAAAGGTCGTTCTGCAAGAAATTGACATTGATACAAATGCAAGCCATATTAAAAAAAACAAACAAAGAAAAAAACAACAAAAAGCAATTGATTTATACCTATTCATACCTAGAAAGTACAGTATTTCAATAAAATACTGTTTCGTTATACTTTTTAAGGCACTGTAGACATGTGTCAAGTGACATAAAAGGACACAGCAGTCTGGGCTACATTTATTTAGTTTGCCATTTCTTGTGAAATCTGCTCATTGGGGTTTTAACACCAGACAGGCAAAGACAGTTCAGAGTTGTTGTGGAATGTAAGCAACAACAAACCTCCTTTACAACATGATTTGTGATCCACAGTCTGAAAGCAGCTCTGTATGCCTTGGAGATCACTTCAGAAACAGAAGGTTGGACATCAAGGTTGATTTTTTGCTGTTATGGCTCTTAAGGTCCTCAGGACTTTGTCACTGAGCCGTAATGGTCATGCTAGGAATATCCAAGTCAAGATTACTGGACAGGAGGGATGTACAAATTCTTTCAGCAGAATCTGATGCATATAACCAAATGAATAACAAGATGCATATTTTTTCTCTGAAATTTGTTTCCCTATTCTTCAGTTTCCTTGTTGATTTTATGATTAGATACTATTTTATGCTCTTGCCCTCTTTTGTTCTAAACATATGCTCTCTTGGCTGTTAGATTATTTGAGTTATATTATTTTTGAAATATTAAAAATGCTTAAACTCATCATCTTAGAGTAACTTTGTTGAGTTCTTCATAGCTTGTAATAGGAAAGTGATCGTGTGATAATAATCACAAAGTCAAGTTCTGGACATTTGTGACTTAGCTGTATGTCACTTGGCTCTTCTAAGCTTAGTAAGTATTGTTTGTTGTTTTTCAATGCCTAATGTGAGTTAAATTTGGCAGTGATTTAAACGAGGCCTGACCCACCTCCACATGCACAGGCAGAGTGGACAGATGGAGCACAGCAACTTTTACAGTGGGGGCTAAGTAGGATTTATCAGACAGCCTGTCAAAGTAGCAAATGCTCACAACTGAAATTCTGCCATTTGTATGCTAATGAAGAGGAAAGTAATAACTCTGTTAGCATAAAAATCAAGCCATTGCTTTCTTGAGTTTTTCTACGTATCTTTGCTTTTTTAAGATGTTTATTTTTATCTGGTTTGAACATGGAAAGGAGGATGATGGGGAAATATGATCTTTTCTATTGTATAATGAAACCTTACATTTTGCTACCAGAATTTACATGTACACAGCTCCTCAATTAGAGGTTACTGTGATCTAACATGCCACAACAGAGGAGCAGCAATGCCACCGTGGTAGTCATGGTGAGATCTGGATGATTAAAGATAAAGAAAACTTAGAAGGAACCGTTTAAGTGGTATGTCAAATTTCACCACCCACGAAAATAAGCACACAGTGAATTGTGGCAGCTCTGAGGGGGAAAAGCCTCTTAAAGCCAGCAATGCTCACCAGGATCATGGCAGATAAGACACAGCAATCCTACGGCCTGCTTGATGATTTCAAAGTGAATGCTTTTCAAAAATAACAAATAATACAATCTTTGTTTGAAGTTGACGTGGCTGCTTGAGGGGAACCAAAACGTCCACTGGAACCATGAACTGAATTTTTATTAAATAACAACTATATGTATATTTTTGTTTCTTCTGAATTGTATTTTTATATCAGCCAGAATGGGTATTTTTGAAGGCCCAATGTTGCTGCATGGATCAAACCTAGACAGCTGATATTGGTCGTAAAATGTCAGTGTTTTCCAGAGAAAACAAAAAGCAATATCTACACTGAAAGCTAAATCCTATATTTACTATGACTCCCACGGCAGTCACCTTGTTTTATTTCTAAAAGGATTAAATCCTAAAGCCCCAGTTGAATCTGCTGTGACCTTGACTTAAAGACACTCCCAACAAAGACTATTTGACAGGGAGTAATTTTCATGGCGCACGAACATAGCAAAACTCCCATAATGCTTGAAAGAAATTGAATTTTATATTAAAAGCTACATCACCCTCTACAAAGGCAAGTACAAACTTCCAAACTGCTGCCTGAGTTAGACATGCTATTATTCTGAACACCACTGAAATCATGTTGGCCCAACTCTTATATTCTGTAGTAATTATTTTCTGGCCTATTTCTCTCTAGAGAGTGATACTCAAGGTACTAAATTCACAAATAGCCACTTGAAGAAGAGGTTATAATTAGCTAACAATTTTCTGTTCATATGGCATCTTGTACATTATGTACACACTGATGTGCAGTGAAGTAAATGTTGTAGCAAAAAGGTATATTTCTTTATGTTCCAAAGCTCACTGTTTCAATTTGAAATTAATTTTAGTCTGGATGAATCTAAATAAACAGTGTGCAATGAAAAACGTAAAATTGACCTGCTGTAAAAGCTTGTGGGAGAATTTTGTACACAAAGACACACACAGAAAATTCTGCATATCTCTAACTCTGATCTAACAGACAACAGCAAAGATTATTTTTGAAATTTGAAATATTTGGCAGGGACTTTGCACAATAATTAAAATTGCTATAAATGTGCCATTTGGGTTTTTCTCACGTGTTGTCCCTGAACATTATTTATTTATTTTTTTTTTTAAGTATCAAAGCCTTTTCTATTATCGGTACTTTAACATTTCAACACAAGAAACCACAAGTATAACAAAAATCTAGTAAATGCTTTTACTATTTACACAAATCATAGTAAAAGCATTGTTACTTATAACCGAGCAATTGAACATGCTTGTTTAAAATCTGAAAGCACTGCAAAATTATGGGTAGTTTTTTTAACTTTTGTTATAAAATTAAATTGTGCATTTTGAATCAAGATATTGAAGAGAAACAAAATGCTGATTCCATTAGTATAACTACTGCCAGAATATGCAACTTGTCATGCACGAAGTATTTGCAAAACGTTTTGCATGTTAATGAACAAGTAGCTCTTAATGCCTGAATAATTAAAACCAGGGCCCTGATGTATTAAGTTTTGCAAAGTTATTTCACTAAAACTATTTTGAGGAAAATGTATTTTTGCTGTCTTTGCATCAGATTTGTGATGTAAATGTATGCATGTTTCCCTTTGACGAAACTTTGTCACAAGGCACTTGCAAATTCTCATGTCTGGTTCCTGTTTTTAGACATGAACAGGGGATACAGGAAAATGATTGCAAAACAAAAAGCATGGTGGTTCTTTTCTTAAAGAGGTTTTGATCCAACCATGCATTTTCTTCTTTTTTTAAAAAAAAGAGAAAACAACATTTTAAAGCCAAACCCCTTACAAAAGCATTTTATTGTGTTTTGTTTTAAATGATGTATTTCAAAATTTGGTTTGAGGAAAAAAATATACAGTCCCCTTGTCATGTTGTTGAGAAACAATTGCTTTCCTTTTTTAATGTTGACTTGTTTCAATTTTCTTTGAACAAGCACTGCTGTAGCTAATCATACTCTGGTCTGTTGTTGCATCTCACTGATTTAGTAAGCCATCACTAAACCTGTTTAACGATTATTGCTTTTCACACAGGGCCACTAGCAGAGCTACTCCTGCCATTGTTTTGTGTGTTCAGACATTTTTGCTAAGGGAAGCTCTCTCTGTGCATGTTTAGTGTTTTGAGTGTCTGCTGTCTGTCTTCTCAAACTCAAAGTTGGTTGCAGAAAATGGCTTCTGAAACATAGACTGATTCTGACTGGGGCTTTCTTACGGTGAAAAGGGAGTGATTTTTTATTGCTGCCACATGTTTGCTCTGTGTGAGAGATTGCTGTAAAGTCAATGACTGGATGTAACTGGCTATGTTTCCTCACACAGATAACTTTTAACTACTTGTAAGCTGAATTAGATTATCTTGTATTACACTGCAGATGTGACGGTGAATCTTCTCTGTCTATATGAATGTGTTGGATTGGTATGAATGTAATTCATTGCATATTTCTGTATAACTGGAAATTAATTTCATCTGTTTATCTTGCAAAGTGCCTTCGGATGACGCTATGTAAATAAAAATCTAAGGTCTAAATTCCATGCATAAAGAGCTCAGTTATGCGGGTATTGTCTATGTTCATCCATTATATGTATCAGTTTTGAACTTTTTTTTCAACAATATTGTCAAGACTAAGCATTTTCCAATACTGACATTAACTGAATATTATCATGAAATTTGAATTTTAAATGCTCTTGCTATAAAAGGCTATTCTAAAAGCGGTGGTTGACTAACTGATCACAAAAAGTAAAGGAACAAAAATGCCGATATATCAATGCCCTTGACAACGCTGCTTTTACTGAGTGCATGTTGTTGCTAGGATACAAAAGCTATTGTTGCTGATAGTCGAGATCTATCTCTCCTTTGCTATTGGTGATTGGGTTCATATGGTGGGTCCTTCCTCCCTCTTGATTTTGCAATGGCAATGAAGGAACATAATAAAACTCAGGAAAAGTTGCAGTTCAACTATTTTTGACTGAGAACAATGTGAAGGCAGAACTTTTTTTTTTTTTTTTTTCTCAGGGACCTACAATTTGTTAACTGCGTCAAGATATACTTTTTATTTTCTCCTGGCAAGCATTAAAATAGCAAACCTGCTTCAATCTTTTAGTAAGATTTGGTCTTCTTGGCCAAAATTATTATTATTATTTTTTTAATATTAATGCCATGAATGGATTAGATACTTAGATAGAATGGTTTATTTGTGTTTCTCTGCTTTGCATACTACAGGGTCTGCAAGTTGTTCAAACCCGTGTTTGACCATCCATCCAGCACAAATTATCACACTCTCTCGTGCCACTCTTCAGCTCTTCATGGGAAATTTCCAAGTCATTCACAGGCAAAATATATTTGAAAAATATTCAACATAAACGTTATGTGTCAAATGTAACTCAGGTAGGCTTTGAGTCTACTCTTAAACCAGGACAAGTACAAAGTAAGGAGCCTGGTTGGTTTCCAAATCAAAATCTCAAGTCACCAAGTGGTTTCATTTAATGTGGAGATGTTCTAGTTCTTCATTTTCTTGTTTTTTTTTGTGCTCCAAAAATATGGTTTAAAACAGTAAGTTATTTAAGAATAAGTCATCAAGTTCATCAGTCCTGTTAAGGATACAATAATTTAAAAGGACAGTGTAAAATATTTAAGGAAATGTTGGACAATGACTTAGACACAGTGATAGATAAATGATGTTAAGAGGTAAAACAAGTTTTTGTAGTGAGAAGTGTAATCAGTCTAACTCACTTAATGTTGGACAAAGAAGGAAAATATTATTTTTACAAGTTTTCTTGAGCCTTTGTGTTAAAGGTCTCCACTGATGCATATTTTATACAGTAAATAGTCTTTAATGTATAAAACACTAGTGAAAATAGCAACTTGTAATCTTAGAATGTTAAAATTCTAATTTTCTTCTCTAGAGTGAATAAAACGATTTATACAAGCCAGTGTAAAAGACAGCTTGGCAGAGTCTATATTGACATCTGAGAAAGAAACATCCTGCTCAAGGACAAGTGGATCTCATCTACAGCAGATGTAGGCTTAACAGAGCAATCTCTTTACTCATTCATCAATTATAAAAAGGTTGAGTTTCTTACAACGCCCAGGCCATCTCTTGGAATAACATTAAATCAGATGGAACTGTGTGAAATATTGAATACCTTAGCATGTGGCTGCTGAAAGGTGAGTCTGGAGCTGTTGATGAGCGATGAGTATCTGAATAGGTGGCTGGGGGAGGTGGGGAATCTGTGGCTGCTGCTGGGCTGGTTGTGCAGGACAGCTGAAAAGCAGATGTGAACTGTGTCCTTCAGTGCCTTCAGCTGTGACTCCTGTCCCCGCAAAAGATTACACACAGAAGACACCTGAATCTCTCCTTCCATCCGCATGAAAAATGTACGTGAGCCGTAAAGCCAGAGGTCATGCACTAAAGTGACTGCCAAACACCTAAAAGGCATTGTTAGGTAAGACACAAAGAAAAACTCGGCATAATAAATGTTCAGTAGAAAAAAAATCATTTACATTTAATCAGTAATAACAGACAGAATTATAGGTATAATTATTTTACAACAGCCCCTGATGTCAGTTCTCCAAAAGATGAACTGCAAAATTACCTTCTTTTGTAATCTGCATTTTTTTTTCTTCACGCAATTTCAGCTCATCCAACTAAACCCTGCTAACAATATGTCAACAAACATATGTGCAAATGACAAAAAAAAAAATCTTACCAATTAAACTTGAAGCATGTCTCTAAATGACTGAATCTAAACAGTATGAAAACACAATCTTGGGTGTGAAAACTAAGAGAAAAATCTGGGTATTTACTCCTCTGTTCAGAAACTACTTCTAAACAATGCTGCTTATTTTGGTGCACATGATTTATTCATTCAACAATTTAAATGTCATTTCTTTAATTTCTTAATTGCTGCATTTGAATGGATCAGATTAAGATATTCAAAGCTGCTTCAGACATTCAGAAAGGTTAAATAGGTATTATTGAGCAACGTAAACATCAAATCCTTATTATATCACCTTATCAAGGGCTGTCTTCTCTAATTCCTCCTTGGCGATAGTTAGCTTGTGCTCCAAGTCCAGAAGCTGTTGCCCCTGCAGAAATATATGACCTTAGAATAGGATTTCAGATTTTTCTGATTTCTGATTTTTAGCACAAATTATCAAACAACCACAGATGTAGGGAAAAACAATACTGAAGGTCTATGAAGATATTGGAACTGTTATATTTAGCATTCATCAATTGCTACACAAAGCTATGATTAATTTGACCTCTACAATTAAAATTGACTTGATAATTCCTTCTCCAAGAGTCCAGAACTTTGTATGATTTAAAGAAAAATTGCTATAAAAACACAAGCACACACACACACACATATATATACATACATAATATACATAAAGACATAATCATTACGTCTGCCCCTCTTTGTCAAATACAAGAAATACGAGTTAATTCTTGACACTTCTAAGAACAGAGCCTTTGAAATCTAACCAGTCCCATAATGATCATTATTTTTTTGACTATATTTGCTGGATGGAAGAGAACACACAAAAGGGTCATATTCCATAAATGAGATGATTAACATGACACGAGAATCAACAGCGGTTCCTCTGAGGAGTCTTTTATTATTGATAAACTCATCAGTAGGGCAGAAAAATACTCTCATTTTAGGATAATTTGCATGCAGCGTACGCTTGACCGGCCTTGATAGTGGACTTTTGAGCCATGAACTTTTATTGTGTGTCTTTTACTGGCCTTTCAAAGTGATAAACTGTATAAACTTACATTCTGGAGCATCCAAGGTCAGATACCACAACAAATAGTAATGGCAAACTCTGCAAACAGTCCATGACATTAGAGATTGAGATGATGAGCCAAAATGAGGAGATTATTTTTTCTTTTTTTTTTTTAGAATTTTCTCATTTTTAAAGACAGGTCCATCCATTCTACCATTTTTTTCTTTAATAATCATATTCAGTTTTTTTTTTTTTTTGAGGATCAGTCATTCAGGGATGATAAATTATGATATATTATTAAATGATATTGAATTAAATTCAGTTCAGTTTATTTACCCGAAAGTGAAAATCCCCAGTATTACTCTTAAAAGTATCACATATTTCTTCCAGTAGGTCTCCTCTCACACAAAGCAGAGTCTGGAACTATTACAAAACTCATTTGTTACTGTTGTGCTGAAGAGAAAATCAGAGCTTAGACATCTTCAGGAGCAGTTCTTTCATAACACACACTTAATTTCTACATCATGGGAGGGAGTTAGATATTTTAGCAAAGATTATATTTTTGAGATTGAAAGATATTTAATTAGATATTTACCACTCCAGTCCAGACAGTGTTGGTCTAAACATTGTTCATGCTTAGGTCTTCATGCTTTACATATCTTCACTCTTGCTTAAACAGTAAAAATTATATTTAGTAAAGAGTACATTTTTGCAATATGTACTTTTGGTATTGAACAATGAGCTCACTATATATTTAAAGGATATGGACATTTTGTAGTGTGTTTTTGTGCTGTATCACAGCACACAGTGATTACATCTATTACACAGAGCATCATCACAAGATAGTCCATTGGGGAGGATGCATGCCTGACCACTCACCCAGAAATGCTGACTTCCAGGGTTAGTGCCTCCAAATCGCAAGCTTCATATTTCTGTGCTGAGTCCATTATAGAGGTTTGAGGTCAGTGGGCCACTAGCTTTTCGGCTATATACAGCATGCAGCTCCATCAGGCCATCGTTTTTTCTTTAGCCTTTTTTCCCTTTCTACGCTCGAGGAAAAACAGCTCTGGGGGCAAATTTAAAACTGGACTGATGGAAGAAAGAAGATATGAAAGCCTGAAAAGAGCTCCTGCTCCAAAAATACTCTCTCAGGGAAATACTGCAAAGGCACTGGCGGTCCTTTCAGCATTTTTGATGGTAAGTGTGAGCAGGAGAGGGGAGACCTGCGTCTTTGAGCTGTTTATAGCTGACACATGATGTAGATGCTGAGTTGGATTTCTGTTGCTGTCTTGAAGTTCTACATACACAACAAAACCACATTAAGTGCAGAACTTCTAACAAGACAGTATGTCCCTATTGTGAATCTGCATTTCTCAGATTTTAAAAACTGAGTATTCCGTTTTTATAGCTCCAACTGTGTTACTTTTCAAAACATAATTCCACTGTGAAGACCCAATAGCGGCTTCACATCGATCGTGTTACAACAAATCTAATGATGTTACTAAACTGTAGTACTGTGTGTACACAATTGATTTAGTTGAAAGCACTGTGTCAATGAGTTGCTTTAACTTTTTATAGAGAACTTTGAAATTAACAGGGTAGCTTTCAACATGACAATCTATTTTAGTAGTCTAAGAACTTTGCAAATAGGAGGAAATAAGAAAATATTTGTTTCAATTCCCCTCAGATTTTGAGGTCATAGTGACTCCTATGCACCTGATGTGTGGCTATTAGCTTCAGGCCATCGCAAATTTAAATTTTTGAGTAAATTTGTTGCTGATATATGGCTCTGATCTCTCTTAGCATTATAAACCTGAATGGCGGTAGAAGCTACGAAAAGTCGAGTGGTAGTTACTACATTATAAAATAATCAATGGGTGAACTGGTTCATGATATTTGTCGAAAATATTTTAAAAGCTAAACAATGTGAGCTGTTTCATGTTATGGGCATCAAGTTGGTTCAGAAAGATTAGGAGGTGAAACTAGTTCTTGCTGCAAATGGAGTTTCTAGACATCAAGGAAGCCAGTGACAATCCTAAATGGTCAGCTTGTGAAAGGGTAGGATGGAAACGTGACACAAAAGGTTTGCTGTACCGTTGAAACACAATCCGTGTGACAAGGTAATTGTGTTTTTTTTTTTAATTGCAATCACCAAAAGCTTGCACTTGAAGCACTGAATGCATTTGAAACGTCAGCAACAAGTTCAAGGCAAACTTCTTACTTTTATTGTTTTGACAAAGGTTATTAGCTACACATTGTGTGTCTGGTGCCACAGATTAAGACTGCTCAGTTATATACCATGAGCACTTTCATTCCTTGGTGCTGGCTTCATTGTTCAAGTACACTTCATTGCAGAATACATTTGGCTCCACTGAAGCATCTGATTGACCAGAGACACCTTTAAAGTGGAATACATCTTTGCAGCCATATCATGAAGCTGTAATGTAACATAATGTAACAGTCCATTAACCCATAAATTAGAATAATAAGTTCTGTTGAGTTCCTTGATCATTCTTATCAGCATGCACTGTGATGTGCTGCAAAATGCTCTTTGATATGGTACAGCAGCTGTCATAACCCATTCAGTTGCTTTCTGCTGGTAGGTTGACTCACATTCCCTCTATGATGTTGATGACATTTACATATCTCAAACTACTCTTTGCCACTTTCTGCTCCTTTGTTGCTCGCTGGGGTTTGGATTGTAGCACATAGGAATTACAGATGAGGTTTCAGCAACAGGAAGATCAGGTTCAGAAAAATGTGAATCATATCTGTTTGACCTTCCCATATGCGGAAAAGAAATCAGGTCGTACCATCAAACAAGGCTGACTATTTCAATGGAAAAGAAAAAAAAAAATGCTCAAATTACTCTCTTGCCTTTATGATTGCAAACCACGTCTTCAGCATAAATATTAAATGTTTGACATTGAGAAATAAAGTTCTTTTACCTGAGTGACTGATCCAGTTTAGAGACAGTGATTTACAAGATCTGACAGGAGCTGAACAAGTCAATACATTCATCATTCACGGAACAAAAGCAGACCAAAGATCAGAACACCCAGCGACAATAAATTCAGCTTTAGAGCTAATAGAAAATGTAGTCTGCTATCAATTCACCTTTTTTTTAAATCATATCTATCTCCATATATTATAACTTTAAAGCATCAAAATGCACATTTATAAGGAGGCATTACAGGCCATTTTTGCAGAAATATGGACTGACATTTTACCACTGCAAACAAGGCCGGAAAGGTCAGTTCGTGTACCTGTGAATGCCGATAAATATTACGTGCTCACTCAGATATGAGAACATTTAGTCCTCACAATACAGAAGAGGCAGACAAGTAAGTGAAATTGGCCACCAGTTGTTTTTTTTTTTCTTTATTTACCACTGCTCATATTCTGCTAACAAAGGTAGCACACGAGTAATGGATATCTGATTCCTTGAAACAAGGACCTCCCAAGGAAATACAGGAAAACATGGTGTCATATGTAATTTGGGTCAAGAAAATTCTCATTTATGAGCTTACGTAATTCTGCATTATCATCTGTTGTCGAGAATGGTCAACCACAAACCTTGTTTGATTGAAAGGGATGAGTCGTATCATGCAGAGGCAAAATCAGAGAACAAGATTTAGCAGTATGTGGTTTAAGAGACGGCCAATTGACTTTGCAGGCTGCTGTCTGGCTGCAGGCAACTTTGTAATTGCCAGCTGAATTAATTGGAGTACCGTCTGTGATGGGATCATTTTTTTTTTTCAAGGTAAGTGTTTACCTCTAGTCTGTTACAAAGCCACCCACCTTCAGTTTGAGCTTACCTTAAAAATTAAATCCTTTTTCCCGTACCGCAGTTCTTTCAGTTGAGCCTGGATTTTTTTGGACTGCAAGGGAAAGATAAGAAAATAAGTGTTAGCTTATTTAAATAGCAAAACTGGTTTGAGATGTAGCTGGATTCTGCAAGCTGCAGCAGAAGAGTCCTTTGTGAGTGTTCCCTGGGCAAAGCTCTGGCTTAAAGAAAGGCCCTACTGAGAGGAAGAAAACATCAAATCTGCCCTTCACTGAACTGCATAGTACACAGAATAATGCAGTCGTGTAGTGGCTTCTTGCCCACTGTCTAAGTCTGAATTCTTACTGCCCCCACACATGCGACTGCCGCCGTCGCTACATACTTGCGGGTTTTTACATTGTGACTGGCTCTGGCCCATTATTGGGTAGCAACACACATAAACAAAGAGGTTCTTCACTGCCAACTACCCTCAGCATGAACAGCGTCCAGAGCTGCCTGACATTCACTCTGCTGTTTCACATCACTGGGCACAACCTAACACAGGGGCTGTCTCTTAGTCATACTGCCATCCTCAAAACTGCTTATATTGTAAGGACACTGAAAGCCTTCAAATGGAGCCCTTTGGTTTCTGACAACAACTTATGACACCAAAATATTTTTAAGTTAGGTATGCACTGTAAACTATGGAAGGTCGAGGAGGCAAGTGTGAAAAGAAATTAAGGATCACTCTGACAAAAATGTTCTTTTTCTCACAGGTATAAATCATTTCAACAAGTAAAGAGTTCTAAAGGAGGGATCATAAGTTTTTTTTTTTTTTGTTTTTTTTTTCTAAACTTAAAAATCCTTTTTTAAGCCAAAAAAAAATGTTGTAAGATATAAATTGAGAGAAATTGCATCCATTCACAGAAGACCTTCCAAGTTCTAAATCCACTTGAAAACATTTGGGGATGAATGTAAATGAAGATTAAAAAAACAAATTTCAGTTGCAGAAAGTGAATGCTCTTTCTGAAGCCATAGTTGCGTCATGGAGCAACAGTTTGAGCAGCCTCCCGCAAACACTTAATATAAAACGTCCTTAAACAGGTTTTTAAAGTAATCAACAAAAACAGCAGGACTGTTCATTGCTGAATTATTTTATTGACATATTTAATTGCATGTTAGAGGGATTTTTTTTCTAGAACGACATGCTTTTGTTTCATTCTGCATTTCAGAACTGAGAAAGAGGATTTGAGAAAAATCAATTTGCTTCTTTCAAAAATGAAAAAAATAAATTCTGCAGAAAGCCAGAAAAGCTTAAAAACAAAATGAAAGGCAAAACAGATTGGACTCAGAAGATGAAAAAGATTATTTTTTCCTGCTTGCATTTTAGGGCCAAGCAAAGCACAAGTAAATAATCTGTTGAGAAAAATGTACTATTTTACCTCAGATATGCAAAGAGTAATTATTTTATCATCATTTTAGGCATGTTACAAAAAAAAAGAAATGCTGCAAAATTATTTGTCTTTTTGTCAGTTCACTGTGTTGCGATGAGCTCAGTTGCAATGAACCATAGACATCTGCACCGAGTCTTAACTTATAAATCGGAAAGTCTGAATATACTGACTTTTCTGAATTGTTTTGCCATCTCCTTTACCCTGGAGAATTACAGCAGTATTTTCCTTTATTTTTTGACTAAAATCCTTCACACACGAGGCCTGCATCCTCAACAGTTTTTCAAAAACAGTCAAAATACAGTGACACTGTGTTTTGGAGCTTGTTGTAGTTTAACATCTTTCCCAAACTTTTTTAAGAGAAGTCTCACGAAATGTGTCACTGTGAGTCATCATCCCTGGGAGGTCGATGACAGAGCTGTTAGATTTCAGCAGTCTGTCCAAAGGACAGACATAAACAGAACAAAGTGTGTCTTCATCTCTTTTCATCCAAAAGGTTTACTGTTTAATAATTAATGACAAGCTCTCAAATATGGAGACAGTTGTAGAGTTTAGTAATATCATTAATTTGGATTGTTTTTGGTGAAGCACTTATTGTTGTCTGTTCAGCCCCAAGGTTACAGGCTTATTAGGAATTGTTACTATAAAATCTCTAGTTTTCTGAAGCCACCCACTACAGTTATTTTTGAAATCAAATTAACTTCTATTACATTTTTTGGCACCTCAATTAACTCATGGAATAATGGTAAAGGAAACATTTTGCATTTAGTAGCTCTTTATAGGTTGTTACTTTTAGATATGCTTTTAATTTGACAAACAAGCCTCACTGGGATGTGTACTCTAAATTATTGAAAATGACTGCAGCTGTAATTAAACTGTTGCATTAAAGATGTGCTGGTAGTCCTACTCTTACAGGCTGTAAACCAGCCCTTTTTAAAGCTTTGATTAATATTATTACATGCAATTATAGATGTCAAGGATGAATAAAGTATGTATTTAATTGTTTTGATTATTTAGAAATATGCGTCTTTGCTGGAGACCATCCAACCATTCAGGTAAAAGCAAAATTCTAGCTGGAATTCATTAGAAATGAAATTGCGAAAACATAAATTTTTTTTTACTGTGGAACTGGACCACATTTATAAAAATCACCCAGTGGAAAACATTAAGAACAAGCAAATGTAATTCTGGAAGGTCCTTCAAGGTTTTACAATCAGAAATCTCCTTTACCTAGCAGTTTTAATCAAGCTTAAAATAACTGCTAAAACACTTCCCACATTCTATTTCATGATTGAAAACTTTGCAGATTTCTGAATTTAGTTTATATTTACATTTAAGCAAAGGAAAGTCATGTTAGCAAGTCTCTGCAGAAATGTTAGAAGGATCTAACAGTTTTATTTTTGATGCAGCCTCAGAAAAGCTGTTTCTTAAAGCGTTCTCCAGTATTATACAAAAATTGATGCTTTTTCTTTAAGACAATAATGCTTATTTTTTTTTGTATTGTGACTCACAAAAATGACCCAATTTTAGTTCATCCGTCTGAAGATGAAAAAGAGAAAAGAAATACTGTGAAATGTCCAAAGTACATCCTCCCAGAAGTATTGTGACTTGTCAACATTTATTTTAGGAAACTCCAGTCATACTCTTTTATGCCTCTAGTTCAAAAGTGGGGTCTTGCTGGGTCTTCTTCCTTGGAGCCCACTTTCATTCAGAAAGCAAAGAGACATTGTTGTTCCTTCATTTTGAAGTTGAGATTGTGTCTTGTTTTGAGGTTTTGTGTGTCTGTTTTCCAACAATTTAAACTATTCACTTGGGAGGCTCTGAATACAGTTTTTTTCTCTTGTTCAAGGAAGAAAAAAAAAAAAACAATGAACTCACAACAATAAATTCAAAGTGTTTTACATTTAAGCCAAAGTGAAAGCACAAACATACATAATAGAACAAAGACCACACAAGCAACAAAAAAGCAGAAAAAACTGCTTTTTGTTTGAAATCTCAAACAAATTTACCATTGTATTGTGACTCCATGACAACCAATTTCAAATCTGTAGATTGTGGTGCTGAGTTGCAGTGTTTTTTTTTTCCTGCTGATCACAAAAGACTCAAGGTATTTCTTTTACATACTTCTTAGGACCTTCTGTGGGGCTCAGTTCTATTCTACTCATGTGGAGGTCTCTATTGGTAACACAGCAAGATTTTAAAGAGGTTGTAAGTATGGTCAATGCAATCATTTTAATTTCTAACATATTGCTTAAAAACATGAACAATACTAAATTTGCAACAGAATTTACTTTTAGTTTACATTGTCCTTAAAAGCTGAGAATAATGACACTAACTGAAAATATTTTGCAGTGAGAATGTTGTAAACTTAATGACTACCAGTGCATCTTGTTTCTCATGGTTGCTCATGATTAGTTTTTGAAAGTTGTGTCTTATAATAAATTGTATTTCAGAAGATGGGATTATAACACTTAAAGAAGACTACATGTAGTTTGAGCCAAATATGTTCTATTTAATAAGGTATGAGTTGGGTTGGTTCGACTATACACAATATTCCTATTAGACGTGAACTAGATCAGTTTGTCTTGTTGGTGCATTTTGATTACATTTGCTGTGCATTTGTTCAAAATGGCACAGTATTAGCAAATGTTTTCAATCAATATTTTTGAAATGCTTGACATTTAACAATCAGATGATGTTTACTGAAATCTATTTCTCAATTTTTGTATTTGCAGAATCATCAGGGGTCTTTATTTTATACAGAAAAACACAGCAAATGACCGCAATCTGAATCTCAAATTAGGGAAGGAAATCTTCTAGTACCTATTGTGTCTAAAGTAGGACGGCATGACCAAAGAAAACCTTTCAGTGGTGAAAATACTGGTGAATATTGTGACAAAGACATTACTTGCCGTTTAAGCCTATTTTTGTGTTTTCCCTCTTTCTCATCTGTGCCTCTATTGCTCTGGGGCCTTTATTATTTTGAGCATTGTCATTTGTGTCCATAGTGAGCATCTGCTTCCATGAAACTGTCCAACTGAGTAAATATAATGTGTTGGCATGTAAAATGCAACTGTATCAGCCTGTGAACTATATAAAATGCATTTGAATTGTTCAGGTTATTTATATATCTTCTGTTTAACAGTATGGTTTCCAAAAGTTTTTTTTTTTTTGTTTTGTTTTGTTTTGTTTTTTCTTCTGTATCTTTCATGATGCAGTTCCCTGGAGATATGGGCCTTATAAAGCCGACAGTAATTATTTCTAACATGGATGGCTGGAAAACAACTACTGTCAGCAGGATTTTACATTATGTTTGAAGGCTGTCTTTTAGAAGTAAAAGCGTTATGTTTCACATTCCTCCAGTGAACGCAGTGAGGTATGTTTTGTTTGTATTTTATTTGTATTACAAGCCTCTGTTCTTTTATGTGAATATGTTTTTTTGTTTTTTTTCAAGGTCATCCAGAAGACCCATTGCATCTGTAATAAAGGGAGATGCTGAAATAAAAAACTAAAAATCACCTATCAAGGCTTTGCTAAACTGTTTTCATGAGGTGGGGGTCTGATACATAAAGTTTATTATACTTGAATTATATTGCCCAACAATTATTGCAGTCTAAAAAGACCTTTGTAAGATTAATATTGCAAACACTTATATGGCAATACTAGTATACAATATATTGTGTAGTTCAATTATCCAGTAAATGTTTTGTTCCTTTTATCTACACACAAATGTGTATACATTAACATAAAACATAAGTTTTTCCCTCAGTACACTTTCTAGAAAGAAGTGACTTCTCTTATTTGAGTTTGTTTTACCATAAATTGTCCATGTGGAACAACACAAACAATCCCCATGACAAACAGATCCAAAGGTGACAGCACACAAATTGGCAGTGGTACTTAATCAAAAAAATGCAGTTATCCCCACCTTATGCTGAATTTTTAAATGCAACAGGAGTGCAGCATGGTCATAGAACTACACAGTCTAGCAGTGAGTAGCTGACGGCTAAATGCTCACAGACTCAACTATTATACTTCAATCATTTCTGTCAGAGTAATTTGATTTATTCAATATGAACAGTGAATGAGGTAGACAACCATAGCCATACATTTATATTAACCACAGATTCAGCCTTTGTACACTCCCTACGGATGGACAAATTGCATTGCAGGATATATCATACGGCAGTGAATGCACATTTCCCAAACAACGTGCTATCAAAGCTGCCAAACATCAAACAAACCATGGGAAGATCTTACTGTGATTTTTCTTTCCTGAAAGAGGCCTGGGGCATCCTAATGTTACATGGCATTTAACATTATCACTTATCATCATGTTGGTGCCTCCTGGAAGGCTTAATAAATCTGCAATTGGGCTAAAACTTGAAAGTGCAAACACACACAAAAAAAGACATAAATGGGGTAATGTGATTGACATAGATACTTATCCATTAGAGTTCTTAAATCAAAAGCAGAAAATGGCTGCAATATCCACTTTTTGTAATTGCACATTTTAATAATTCCTTTCAGCCATGTGTCAGAAATTAAATAGGTGTTAGTCTGAAAAAAAAAACATACATCAGATTTCTGCCCGTCTACCTATAAATTTACTGATAAATTACAACATTATTGGCAAATTAATTTATTTAAACTTTTTAAACATATGATAGATTCAATACTCACTGAGTGATTTTTTAAAATTGTTATTCTGATTTATATCTAATACAATTTTAAAATCAATTTTTCAAAACATTTCAAAATAAATCAGTGAAATGAATGTTTAATACAAAAATGTCTCATGAGCAAGACTACTGACATGATTCCACTGACACCGTCCACAAGGCAGATAAACTTAGAAGTTTACCAATAAATAAGCTGGCTGCTTCGAGAGAAAGCTTGGGGGACATTTACAAGACTTGAACCATGACTGGAGTCGATCCCACAAAATTCACCAAACACAGATATATTTGAGCTGTAAATGTCTCGATCCTTATATTAACTGCTAAACCAAAAAAAAAAATCATCTTGTGTTGGCAAAGCAGAAGTAAAACTAGATAGTTGTTCAGTGCTCCAAAGGAATCTTTTTAAAATGAAAGTAAAGAGAAAAGGAGGACACAGATTTAGCATTTCAACTTGAATTTCATTATCCCAGAGCCTAGAGGAGGTGTAGATGGCACACAATCCAAGTTGCTTGCGGAGCAAATGTTAATCTCCATGATACATTAGTTTCACTTATTGCATTGAATAACTAAAACCAGTTAATGTTTTCTGTTATTCAATCTTATTGAGATGGAACAGTTTTAATGGAATAATTCATTGTTTTCTATCAATCGTTTGACAAACAAAAAGTAGTTTGTAAAGACCTTTCTGTCTCTCTGACAGTTATTCACCGTCTCTTTTTAATAAAGGTGCTAGGAGCATTTATCAAAATAAAGTTGTGGGACTGGAGAGATTTTCTTCAAAGCTCATTAATTGTCCCCAATATCTAAAATGATAATGACACGAAGCTTCATTCAAAAAGCCCTGCAGAATTAATTACACAAGGCCATTCACCTTGAAATGTGTCATTACATGAAATCCTCCTAAATCTGCAGTTTTATATTTTATCCCTCTTTGTAATTTTTCGAAATAAGTGCTGTTGAATGGATGGATGAATAGCTGGATGGATGGATGGATGGACAGATGAATAGCTGGATGGATGGATGGACAGATGGATGGATGGACAGATGGATGGATGGTTTCCATGGATGTTTCAGTTAAATCCTGATGCATGAATTCAACGTAATTTCAGTGATAACAGCTCTTACGCTGAAGTGTGAAAACATCATTCTTCACCATCATGACTGTGCAGTAACACCATAAATTTGACAGAGGAGGGAAAGGGGTGATAAATTCATGCAGATGTGAAACAGATTAAAGGGCATCTCAAATGCCATTTATCTCCCTCCTTTAGCAAATGGTTCTAACTTTGACACTGAATCAAGGTTTCTCAGCTATCAGATGTTTCCCTTGAGCGCATCAGCAGCACTTTGATATGTTCTGTGACATTTACATAATGAACTGATAAAACGCAAAATAGTCAGAAATGTATAGCAGGTAGTGCTGAATATCCTTGAAGGTTTTCTTTCCAGTTTGAATAAAGGAGCAGGATTTGTGGTTTTATGTGATTGCTAAAGTGAA
This sequence comes from Poecilia formosa, assembly GCF_000485575.1. Lineage (NCBI taxonomy): Eukaryota > Metazoa > Chordata > Actinopteri > Cyprinodontiformes > Poeciliidae > Poecilia > Poecilia formosa. Next base: position 248,099 of record NW_006800473.1, on the reverse strand, counting down.
ATAACTGATTCAGGTGCCTGTGAGTGGCTTTCTTCGTTGTGTCTCTTTCGAATTTGGCAAGAGTTCTTTCTGACTCCGAGTCAAGAGATTATGTTTGAATACCATCAATTCCTCCACTTTGGTTTCGGAACTAATCATGAGTAATATATCAATTAAGTATCAGTTTAGTGCCAACACATTCATAAATGATCTTTCCTTTTGAGAAATAAGCATTGCTCAAATGTTCACAACTTTAGAACAACACTTTGTTTAAGAACCTTTTTTTTTAAATAACACCATTTTGTCTGGTATAAGTCTATCACCATCCCACAATTTGGCTTGGAAATATTAATTCATTTGTCCACAGCCTTTTTTATGTGATCCAACAGGTCTTGTGTCTTTTTTACTTTTTTGTTTAGGTCATTCTAAGAATTTAATCTATTTCTCATGAAGACATTTACCTAATGAGTTGGATGTATGAATCTGATACCAAAATATCTAACCCCATACAGAATAGTTTGTTATTTTACCAATCTTGAAAAAATAACCTCAGTTCCATTTAAAGAAAAAAACAAAAAAAAAACATATGATGTTGCCACTGTGAAGATTCCTGGTAATTATGATGCCCAGGCTTGTTTGTGTGGCAGACATACATCACTGAGTGGGAAAACAAAAGAACATCCCATGATGAGCATTTGATTAGATTCACTGTCTTTGGTTAAATGTGCAAACTCAACTGGACATCACACTTAATGAACATTTTACTGTTACATTATTTCACTTTACATTCACTTGTACAGGACATGTGTCACATTAAAGCTGGAGAAAGGCTTGAAATTAGTTATCAAAGTGTTATGTTTTAGCCCACAAAGTGGTTTTTGCTGTTGTTTCTATTAGATGAATGGGTGAGTAAAAGGTTTATCCATGTCCAAAGGACGACTCTCTTTTCTTGGAGATGCACTTGTAGTCTTTACATTACTTTAAGGATTTTTTTTTTCTGTTTGCTTTCATTTTCTTTTATTATTTGAATTGATTAACTCTAATGCCTTGACAATATTCTCATTTAAAATTAATTTAAAATGTAAACACATAGCACCTAGACCACAATGTATTCAATGAATATAATAAACATGTAGAAGTGGCACTATGAACAGATGGTACCTAGCCAAAATGTGGGGTTCTAGTAGGTGTAGCTCCTTGAATAGCTCAAACAAACTTGAGGCAAAAAAGGTGTTGCTTGTAATTACCTTTAGCAATTGTTTTTCAGGCTCAGAGACCATCTCTTTCTGTCAGTCTGTGGTAATTACAGTGTGATTACAGGTTCAGTCGGTAACCCTTTCCCTTAAAACATAAATAACTTTCTAGGATTAAAGTCGAAGCATGGAACAATTTCCTCTCACTGATTTACTTCAAAAGCCAAAGTCTGGTAAGGGAATTGAAGACAGTGACCTCCATCTACCTGTTTTCAGGAAAAGTCTGCAAGCTATTTGCTGCCTTAAAGACCTTAAAGTCCAGCAACTGTGACTAAAGTTCTTTTGACAATAATCAGAAAAATACAGAGTGATTTTTCTTCATGATATCAGTTGAATAGACATTATCTGTATTAGCTACAAGGAAAATTTATCCCTTTTTCAACCATTTGCCTAACAAAAAGTTGGCTCAGTAAATAATGACCCGCAGATTCAGTCAGAACTTTTCTGTTGCCTTTCTACTCTTTCCAACACTTGAAGTGTTCCAATCAGCCGGGCTGCATCGCAAAATGTGCTATCATCTTCTCAGGGTTTGAATATGTGATGATAGCAAAGATAAGCTATCGCTGGCAACATGTCAGTGAGTTCAGCTTGAAGATTTTTGAAGGAAAGAGGCCAGAATTTTTAACTCCAATTTTCCATGTCTCAGTGGGAGTGTGGGAGCAACCTTAGCTTTGGAGCTGACTTCAGAGCTGATGAAAAGCTCCTCAACATCAAAAGCTCCCAAACTCAGTGTTCTCTTTGAGGGCTTTAGAGATCTAACTTCACGTGGTGTTGACTACTCAGATTAGTCCATTATTGCTGATGCATTTCAAGCCAAAGTGGGATTTTCCAGTCATACAATTCCCAAGATAATACTGATGCATGACCCAAAATTAATTATCCCCCCAAATTCCTTAATGCAGTGAGATGTGACTGCCACGATGGGGAATTGTAAATAATAAAAACATTTTTAACTCTAGAGCAAGAGTTATTGAAAAATATACCAGAAACCTATGAAGTTTGATTTAATCACCATAGAAAAGTTTCCCTTTTTTCTGCCTATTAGAAAATACCAAGTTTATTATGAGTCACTAAAAGTCCAGCAACAATTTTCTTGTGATAATTTTTGATGAGTTTATTCAAGTACAAACAATTTAAATGAATGAATAGAGAGTCACTATGCCTTGTAAAAGTCTTAGGATCCCTTGAATACATTTCTTTTTTTTTTGCAATCATAAGATATGTTTTTCAGACTATTGCTTTCAAAGTTATTTTATTTTTTCACAAAGAAAAACATGAAAAGTGGGACATGCATTCATATTTAACTGCTTTTACTCTTTTGCCACTAAATAAAATTAATTTCAGCTAAACTCCTTCAAAGTTCACCTATTCAGTAAACCAAGTCCAACTGTGTGAAATGTATTCCTTGATAAACATGAAAGAAAAGTGTTCTGGTCAGACCAAAACTGAGCCTTTGGCCTACATGGAAGAGAATATGATGGCTTAGGTCAATTCACATTCAAGTTTAAGTATGACCTAGTTAAAGTCCAGCCAAAAGTTGAAAACTTGTGTTTGCAGAAGCTTGCTGAGCTTGAACTATTTTGCAATTAAAGACGGGTAAAAACTTGTATGTATAAATGCACATTTTCAAAACTGTAATTGCAGTAAAAAGTTATTTTATAAAGTATCACACCAGCCTTTCCAAAGGTAGATATTTGAAGGACTCTCATTATTTATGAGTTTTTTTTTGTTTGTTGTTTTTTTTTTGCACACTAACATCAGCAAACTGGTCACAATTAAAAATCGCTCAAACTTAGATTTCACTTCAGAGGTCTGACCTAGAGTCTCTCAGTTACAACAGCAGTTATCAAGCTGCCCACATTATCGCTGTAAAAATTTAAATAATTCCATAAACTCTACAAGAAAAGGTCGGGAGTTTCAACAAAACAACCATAACTATAAATGCTGCGATTACACAGCAAAAATCAGCAGTGATGTGAGCATGTCATCAGGATGCCTGCTAGACCCGCTGTCTTGTACAAGACTTCACGGCTAAATTACAGCATAAGCTTCGGTCAGCAGGAAGGTAAAAGGCAGCAGTCAAAAGCTCAAGGCTTCAATGAGGATGTGAACTCCCTGGACTGTGCTGACTATGGCAACTGGCAGCAGAGTCGAAGCACGAAGAGATGAAAAGTGACAGCGAAAATGACACAGACGAACCTCACTCAAAGCTGCTCTCGCTGCAACTATAGCTCCTCAGATTGCACTGCGCAGCAATCAAATGGCTGACAGTTAGGTACAAGTTGCTCTGAAATTCACTAGACAGGCAAAACCAAGCAAGTTTATGTCCATGTCTGAACTCTAGAAGAATGTATAAGTGACAGATAGAAAGAACAGAGTTAAGAGATGTAGCACTTGCTGAGATCGCCTGGAAAAAAAGACTGCAGATGCAAACAAGTACAAATAGTTATGAGAGACTAACGCACAAACTACTGTTAAAAGTTACATTGTAAATGGTCTGGAGAGCAGCAATTTGAACCTAACTTCAGCTTTTATGAACATTCCTTCCTGAAAATGTGATTATGGAGCATGTTGATGTAAAAACAAACCTTAATTTTAGCAGCTAATGCTGTCAATACATAATGCTCACATTTAATATCGGTGGGTGGACAGCCAACAAAAAGTATGCAGATGTTATCCAAACAATAACATACCCAAGGCTGAGTAGAACCTCAAAAGAAATTCACCAAAAACAGATTTTTCAAATTTGTTTTGTATATATATATATTTTTGTTTACATATCTTAAGCTTAAGTTTGGCTAATTTTAAAGCTGTTATCTGTTTTGTTGTACTGTTTGCTTGCAAGAAAACAAGTACTGATCATAATCTCTTTTGAATTCCTCTAAGTCTGTTATCAGAAATAATAATATGGAGCTCAGAAATGACTGCCTTTGTAAAACAGAAAAAACCCTTACCTCTTCAGCATATGCATCGCAAAGTTTGTTTCCAGAGAGTAGTTTATTCTTTAGGCTCTTGTTCTGAAAAACAGAAAAGAAAAAAAAATGGCATTAACTTCTGCACAGTATGTTCTTTTAGCTTCCTTTTTTTTAGCTTACAAAAGCACTTTGACTCAGTGTGCTACCATTTGTCCAGACCCACATTTTGCTGCAAAGAAACTTTGGCAGCAAGTGCTTGGTTAGTTCTCATTTTCAGGCAAGACCAAAGAGCAGTCACAGATGCAATTGCTTAAAGGGTTCACAGATATAAAAGCTTTTGAAAGGAGGAAGGTGTAGTTCAGGGTTTCAACCTAGTTCAATCTAGAATTAAAATCATTTGCAAACCAGAGGACAGATGCAATGTGTGAGTTTGAATATTAAAATCTTGCCGTATCACATTGATGCACGAGAGCAAATTACAAAAGATTTGTTTCAAATATGAATAATATTTTGTAAATTTCTATAAACTTAAATAACTCACAAACATGTTGAGCTTTTTATTTGTATCCACCACCATGCAATGTGTGATTCGCAACAAAAGAATGCAACCCAGATTTTTAAAAATGTGACTCTTGACTTTTTTTTTAAATCTGTTATTTTCTCAGTTGGAATCATAGTACAACAAAACAATTCATAGTTTAGTCAGGAAAGACCCTGATTTTGAAACAGGAAGGTCACATGTAAAGACAGCAGAGAATTCTCGCCACAGGCTTGATGTGAGATGACACGCCACTAAGATCTTTTTTCTCTGAAGTTGGTCTGAAAATATCCGCTCCACGTTCTTTAAGGGGGAAATTTGCAAATGACACAGCTGGGAGAGAGCATGCTGAGGCAGAAGAAAATAAAGCCTGAAAGTGATGAGAGCAATTTAAGAGGAACAAAATTTTCCTTTATAATTGGCAATGATCTGTTAGTATGAGTTTTGCTTAAGTAACTTAATGCTTAGCCTAAAACACATTCAGATCTTGAGATGACAATGACCCAATAAAACAGCACAATCAGCCATGACAAAAACTTCACCAGGGTATATGGGGAACTAAAATTGGACTGTTCCCAGCATCTGCATTAGGGAGAAAGCCTTTTAGACAGTCTCTGTTGTGATTTAAAACTAAACTGACTATCCCTCAGAAATCTTAGGAAAGAATGCTGCTTGGGAAAAAGAAGCACAATTCAGGAAATATGATATGTTAAACAAGCTTTACACTTGTTTATTTTTTCTTTAGTCTGCAGATAAAAAAACAGAAGAATAAAATCATATTACATCTACAAGTATCTGCATGCTTTTATAATTTTGATGCATTCTTTGAATGCTCTGTTACTCTTCTCTTTCTCTTGGTTAAAGCTGAAAAAAATGTCCATATGGATGTCTCTGTGGTGTTTCTGTAAATCCTCTAATTACCTTCTCCTAGTTAAAGCCCTTTTGTAGAAAAGTATGGGACAAAAGATGTTGGGAGCTCTTTTGTTATTGTTTAATTCAGCTCTATTTGTTTTAATGTAGTCTTTCTGTATAGTGTGAAATTATCGCACATTATATAAAAGGCACAGATTCAGTTTATATACATAACTTTAAATTATGCATATAAACTGTATATAAACTGTGCCTGAATGACTGAATGAATCATACAGACAGATTCAGTCAATTACAAGTATTCACATTTGAGTCTAGTTATAAAGCACTGCATTCAAGTTCACTTTATTATGTCAATATGCAAAACGTTGGGAAATCCAGCTGATTGCATAGAGTTGCTGATTTTGCAAACAATCCCTCCACCTGAACAAAAATATGATAACAGTGGACTGCTGTTTCCATCAAGTCATTAATTTTGCAGCAATATTATACTGGACCTTTATATTTTGACAACGGAGATGAGAAATAGGTTAGATTCATGTAGTGTCTGTTCATTGTTTCTAAATTGCCAGCCTCACGCCAGCCTCAACAGCATACAAGAGATTTAGCATATGTGTTTCAGAACTTTGGATCTTTTTCTCGCTGAAGTGAGAGGGGTGTGAATAAAAACAGGATGTTAAGATGGCATCTACACACATACATAAAAAAAAAAACACTCAAGAGATTTTCAAATGTTTGTGTGAGAATAAGGACATCAAATAGAGCCTTTGAATACAAAGGTGAGTTGGATAGACATGCAATTGTGTTTTTTGAAACCACAGGGAGAAACAATGTTAAAAGAGATCAATTTACCCCTGGAAATGTATATTTGACTGATGCGCTTTAAAGCTGTATACCACATGGACACAGCTACTCTGACATAAAATGAACAGTCAGAATCAGACTTCTGGATGAAACATATGCAGTAAAAATATGCTCTTGGTGGGGAAAGTGTCTAGAGATAGAGAAATAAATAAACCTTCAAGTCACAATTCCCAACAAAGATGAAACAGTCCAGTGACACTGTATTTGCACACACACTCCTCACCAATATGTGCACAGATTTTTGGAAATATTAACGAGCTTCTGGAGAAAATTGAGTCTAGCTTTATCAATGTAAGGCCATATTTTTTTGAAGCTGTCATGCATATTGCATGTGACGATTTTGGAATGCTTCATCACAACTACACACATACGGTGTACCAGACTCCTCAACAAACACACTAGAGGCACACTGAGCTGAGGTAATGAGCTGCATTGGCAGCTGTTTTGTGATTCAGTGAGGCAAAACTGCTCAAGCATCACTTCCACACAGGACTACCTTCTATCGTCCCTACAGTGGGACCACCATCTGAGGACACGTGGAACTGGCAGCTATCGTAAAATGTGAGGTAGCTTAGCCTCAGGACATACCGAGAGTGAAAATTAGATCTTTTGGAGTCAGAAAGTCAAAGAAAGTCAAAATGAAACACACCGAGCTGCATGTGTCATAACGTGTTATTCTTTCAGCACTGCCTTCCTCTGGATCTAAAAGATTTGGGTACTGCTTGCTAATTCATTTATTTTCTCTGCTATCTTTATCTACTTCAGGGCAACTGTGGGGTGGCGGTGGGATGTGTGTGCATATGTGTGAAACATATCCCATCTGTCATTGGGTGAAAAGCAGAATATATCGTGAACAGAAAGCCACCAGGTCACAAGACCAAGATAGAAGCACATGACACAACTTATTTACATGCATTCAAAGATTAACCTAGAATCACAATTTATATGTATGGATTTGGATTGTGATGGAAAAATAGAGTAAGGACATGAACTCAATCAATAAATAATGGTCTTGCTAAAATATTGACTTGCAAATTCTTGTGCACAAACCTTTAAAAATGAGCATTTTCATGAATAGTGTTAACTTTTTGGAGACATTTTGGGAACTTATAAATGCTTGTTTTACATGACAAAGTTGATTTATGGAAAAAGGGCACCTTTAAGGTGAGAGACTTCAATGTGGGAATGTTTTAGCATGAGTGTGGTTCAGGTTGTCAGATACACAATATTTCTGTGGGGACCGGTTACTGATAATGCATGCTTCTCCTTTTTAAGTCCTCATTTAAACTTCTCATAAAACAACAGCTCATACCACTGGCCATCAAATCTTCCCAGATTATGCCGAGATGTTATTGTGTGGGAGCTTGATGCAGGCAAGAATTTAGACCAGTTGTGGAGTTGGAGGTACAGCACAAACAAGCAGAGGAATGAAGCCACAGCTAAATACATTCTGTCACTTCTAACTTGTCTCTCCAACAGGCAAATGTAGTCATGTTGACAGTGCAGAAGGTTTATTGCTTTATGTGAGTGACAGTTTTATCAAGAATTGTTTTTAACAAGAATTGTGACATTTATTGAAGAGGAATACCAACCGTGTTGTGCTTAAAGGGTGGCTGGAATCAAAAATGTAGATCTAATAGGGTAATCATAAAGGAAAGCGGTGTTGTGCAGAATTTACTATTTTGCGCTGCATATCATGTTCTAATATTATTCTCCCATCAAATACATACAGGAAAATTGTTTTGATTCTTTCAAGCATGCATGTTTGAAATATTCTTGAATTTCTGGTTCACTGTAGCAGTGCAGAACTAAGTGACCTTTGATAGTGAGCTACACATAACTTATTGTCACCATATTATGGTGATAATAGTATGGTGAATTTACCAGTAATTTGTCTTTACAGATTATGAAGTTCCTAAGTGTTTCTTACTGATCTTTGCAGTCAGATTTCACAGTGATCAACACTCATCAGTGTAGGGTCCTTTCAGCTTTACTGTGAAGTGTGAGAAAGTAACTCTTCAACAAACAGGTTTTTCATTTAATCTCAGTCAAGTTGTTCTGCCATTCGCACCACTGAGTGTGAAAGTCGCACGCATAATAAATTAATCCATTTATCATTTACATATTAAACATCCCTTCAAAGTTGTTTCCTCACAAATGCAGAAACTTTTAAAATATAAACACAGCTTCCCTGTGATGCTAATATTTCTATTTTCAGCAAATTCATACTATCGATGGCATGAACCTTGGTTGACATCACTTATGAGTGCCACAAGCGAGGCATTGTTGTCACAACACATTTTCTCTTAAAAGGTCAGAGATACAGGAAACAAGCCTTCATCAAGATGTTTCTTTTGCTTTAGTGACTTAAAAGCTTGCATACTATGAAAATATGCCTTCATTATTCATGTCAATTAAAGCCAAATTAAGCACTGAATGAAAATGTTGTCAAAGTTTGTGTAGGACTGTCAAGCAAAGCTTTTCCTTTTAAATGGCAGATATTAGCTAGTATGTTTAAACATTACTGCCAAGAAAACAATAGGCAGAAAAAAATATTATTTAACCAGACCTAGGAATCTTAAGCTGTTTACACCATGAAGTACAGCTACAAATTCTGGAAACAATAAAAACAGTAATCTGACTGTGAAAACCTGAGTTATTCTGAGAAATATATAGTGACATTCTTAAGTCTTTGCAGAAACATTTCCTGGGCTGTGTTGAAGGACCATAAACACACTTATCATGCTACTGCAAAAGCAAAAGAGAGAATGTAGATCAACAAAACATGTGATTTGTATAAATGATGATCAAATGTTTTATTTACAAAGTCCTAAGTGCTCCTTGCTAGTGTTTATTAGTAACAGTGAACAAAACGGTTGTGACGCCAGTGCAAGTGCTTTGGAGTGAGAGGTGAAAATGCTGGCATGCAATAAAATGGATGCACGACCAATGGTTGTCTTGTAGGCAGTAAAGATACATTTTATGGGGAATGGGCATCTCAGTTGTTTTTTAAGTTTTACTTCCTAAAGACACAGAGGATGACTGTATTGCTCTTTTTCAGAGTTCTCAAAGTGTTGATTTACTGTACTATGTTCCTTTCTCATCTTTTTTAATACTTCTCATCAGTTGCAAAAACAAAAACAAAAATGTTTTGCTTAAAATCCAGCAATAATTTTGGCTCACACAGATCCGACAAGTATTAATCTATTGGGATTGACTGCTTCTCTAAACAGTGCCCTCTTTGCCCAGTTTGTAAGTTCAGACCATGTCTGGATAGATTTGCAGTCATGCAAAGGTCTATGCATTTTTTTTTTTTTTTTTTTTTTTTTTTTTTAGAAAAGTTGTAGTTTATCAAGTTTTTAAAACTTCAACTATTGCTGCACAAGCCTGCTTTAAACAAATCTACAGCTTTAAGGTTGATCTTCCTGGTGTGTTCCCAAGTCTTTGCAATGAGACTTTCACAGGGTAACTGTTTATACACTGATAACGAATTCCAAGCTTGTGGATTGTGTAACAAATATTTGCCTTGCAATTTATTAATGATATCATGGGGTATTTTTCAGATCTTTATTTGTAAATAAATACATAAGGATAACCATTTCTCATTTTTTCCACCGGCTACTTAAGAGTAGCTTTGTGCTGACCCATCACTTAAAATCCCAACACATTTCAGTTTGTGGTTGTAAAACACTGTGCGTTATTATTGTATGGCTTTTTCAATCCACTTGCTACTTGATATCTTTATGGAAAAAAGGCTTCCTTCAGGTGAAGAAAAAGCTCTTCTGAAGTTCATAAAATGATTTTAACATTTACATTTAAAATGGGTTTTCTTTATGCACAGCATGCTAATAAATAGTGCTACTGTGAAGCAACATCTACTATGAGGAAACTAACAATGTGACATCTTTTACTGATAAACCTCATGTTATGTACCATCCATCCTCACAATTGATATTAAATAAACAACATGTTTACCTAATTTTTACAGCCATGTATTTGTGTATGAATAAAGAGATAAGGAATCACTTTCTCCAGAGATGGGGAAAAAATCTATATGTACTGGTTCTGACATCTAAATAAATGATATAAAGCAATTACTGTTATGCTTTTGATATGTAAAACTGGTGAGAATGACCTTATCCTTCACACTTTGAAAGCCAGTAAGAGTAATAATTAAGAGCAGAGAGATAGAATATTGGATGAATTAGCTACATAGCTTAAATTGAACTACAAGCTGCACCAAGCTGTGGTTAAAATTATTAACGTTCACACAACCTTTAAGCTGTCTCTCTGTCCTCAGTTGATATTAACCCTTCATCTTTTTTGTCTTCCTTTTCATCTTTGCTGTTCCCTGAACTTCAATATATGCATGTATAATTAAAAAAGAAACATGCAAAGTTCTGCCTGTTTGACAGCATCTGTCACATAATAATGAAGAGATTTCACACATAACAAAACCAATTACAATCTATGTCACTGCAGACCAAGAACCAATCCCAAAGCATTAAAAAATAAGACCCTCACAATGCAAAAAAAAAAATAAATAAATAAAAAAAAATAAAAAACTCAGATGAGGCCCTCAAGTAGCAATGTATTTGAAGAACCCATCTAATATAGATTACTAACATTAGCAAAGCAAATGTTCGGAAAGGATAACCTATTAAAAATGACACATCTCCAGATATCTAAGAAAATGTTTGTCAGCTTCACATAAACGTATCTTGGCAGTTCCTTAAGGACTCCAGAGGTCAAGGGAGAGACTATGCATAAGCGACGGTGCTTTTCTGTCACAAGTCCATTATTGTGGCACAAAACTTTATATAGGCATAGAGTTTCAAAACAGTTTTTTTTTTAACATAACCATTTTCACTTTCATTTTACTTCATGTATGCACCAGCAAATAGACTAAGGAAAATGAAAACATACAGCGCTAGTAGCTATAGCTTATTTTCAGCTTGTAAGGCCAGTTCAAACCATTTCATTACTTTTTCAAGTATATGTTCATATGCGCCATATCCTCATTAATATGCATTACATTCTGATTTGATGGAAATATTTCTCGCATCTTCCTTTGGCCTGACCATATGTGTCAGTTCCATTTTTTTCTGTATCGCCTTGGTGAAATTCTCATTTAATGAGTTCCAGTATAAGACATGCAACAAGGCTTAGGGCTATTCAAGAAAACAAGATAAGATGAACTGAAGTGATCCTCTTAGAAACATAGAGATGCTCGCTTCTGCTCATTCCTAAGCTGCCACACTGACCCAAACACGACTCATTCTGATCAATTTACTCGCATTAATCTTTACACAAGCTAAATAAAAACGGACTTCTGTGGGATTGTCTCTCCTTTTAACAGACTTTCTCTATTTAAATATAAATTTGTCATTCATAAGAGACATGAAATCTGAAGAAAGCCTAAACAAATGTGAATTAGTTTCATAGTTTAAATTGAACTACAAGCTGTACGGTTCAAATCCCTGCTTGTTGGCAGTGGTCAGAGGGCCTTGTGGCACTAATTAAATGGCAGCTCTGCTTCTTTCCATCTACTCCAGGGCATCTGTGGCTGATAGGTAGTTTGCCAGCATCAGTGTGTGAATGTGTGTATGAATGGGTGAATGACTGACAGTAGTGTGAAGTTCTTGGACTTGACAAAGTGCTACACAAATTTACCATGGTAACATTTGCTGCTCCACTGTTTATTACTAAGAAGTTTCTATGAAAATTTAAGTCTTAAAGAATAAAAGTGAAATTAAAATTAATGTCAATGTAACATATTAAACTCTGTGTTAAACCAGTACAACAAATTCTATTGGTGAAAAACATCTACAAATGAAAGATAAACTACATTTTAACTCTTTAACTCTATAAGGTAAACAATTTATAATTTTCATATAAATTGTTGACCTAATTTGAGAATTTTAAAATTGGAGTCATTGCATACAATTCTGCCCATCTGTGTATACAGACATACATACAAATATACATATACTCTGATTATCAGATCATATTTAATTTCCCCAGCTCCTGAAGGAGAATTGTAAGGAGTTCTCGGGGCCATAAGGGAGACACAGATAACATCTTTTCTCTGAACCAGAGCATTGTTAAGGAGGGAGCTCATTCTAGCGGTCGGGTCTCTTCGTAATCCCACTGAGATATGGTCATGCACCATGTCTCATGAACAGTGGTGAGCGTTGAGACTTGGACTTGTAAAATAAAAAATAAAAATTTGTCTTTTGGCTCATCTCTTTCTTCCACATGACAGGCTACAATGCACCCATTATGGGAAAAAACAACAACCTACTCTATTTATCTCTCTTTCCAACATACTATCATCGATGAAGGCCTTAACATAGGTAGTCTACCTTACTTGGGACAGAAATTAATCCATCACCTGCTAGGAGGATTCCGACTCTTTCCAGTTGAAAACTGCAGCTTTAATCTTGGAGAACCTGATTCTCATCCCGCCTGTTTCACACTTAACTGCAAACTGCTCCATTGCATAATAATGATTGTGAATAGAAGACACCCACAAAATGGAACTTGAAGCCAGGGTTTTTAAACTCTTAATGTCTGTACTTCTCCATAAAAGCCACAAAATGAGCAAGGAAACAATGGCAGAATCCAAATAATCCCACACAAAAAAGCTGGACTTTGCACTGAACAAGTGGAGTCAGCACTCTCCTCTGAGAGAATCCAAATCTGAAAATGATATATTCACATAAAAACCCACAGCAGACATAATTTTAAGTTTTCTTAATATTCAGATGACACCAGCACGTCTGTAAGGCTAAACAAAGTGGGTTCACTGTTCCTCACCCTTGGTGAAAGCAACTCTGCTTCCAATTCATCTAAGGTCTGACAGTTGGTTGACAATGCCACATCAATATTTTTGTTACAGGTTTCCCAACAATTTTTAATAGCTGTGATAAATACCGTTTTGATGTACCACATAGCTACAGTCAGTCAATAACTGTGGAGTGCACGACTACGCTAAGGTAGCAGTATTAACTGTAAGTGTGCTATGTTTATGTGAAACATATCTGTAGTCAGTGGGAGCAATATCAGCCGTCTACATGTTGCAGGTTGTTGCCTCACTGGCTTCTGACTCTAAGGTTTTCACTGCACTTTACGTAACAAGCATAGTTGACAGCTATGTCTGTTGACTTTGTGCTGTCCACTACTTTTTTGGGTGTCCACGGTCAGACAGAGTGGGAAAATGTAGTTCTTGACCCCAACTGGAGAAAAACACTGCAGAACCTTGTTTTGTTCAAACACAAAAACAGCGTGGGGAGAAAAAAGGCTCCAGAATTTTGACATTTCTGTCATTTATTATGCAATCCAATCTGTTGGTATTGTAAGAGGTAGTTGTTAGTAAAGTAGATGCCAGTAATGGGATAAGGTTAATAATTATGTTGTCTGAATAAAACAAAAAAAATGCAGACAAACTAGTAGTCACTAATGTCTTAGATGCATTTATACAGATTTATGTGGTGAGAGCAGTTATTTACATAACCATGGCACATCAGCAATTGATGTGCCATTAATTAATCTTTCCAACTATTATACATCTGAATTTTATAGCTAAAATACATATAATTCTTTTTTTTGGTTTTTTACTATTTTCTAACTTGACACTACCTCATAGTTTCAAAACAGTTTAAACTGAAACAAGCTCAGTTTTAGCCAAAAGCTGGAATTTAATTTAATTTATCCCAAACAACAACAAAAACCACAATAAATCTGTCATCAGTCTCAATGGACT
>NW_006800473.1:232328-232977 GCF_000485575.1 Poecilia formosa | reverse complement strand
GATGAAAGAGACCACCCACGGAGGGTGAGAGGGGAATTTTTTTTATATATATTCTTTATGAAAATAAAGAAAACTTTATCATCCACTCTGAAATGTCACAGTTGAATATGAAAGAAAAAAAACTGGTCACTTGTCTAGAAACTGAAGGCCAAAAATCAATATCCGTGGCAGGCTGTGAGGAATAAAGCTGCCAAGTGACAGCATGACACCAGCGCTCTGAACACAGGGAGTCCGTCTTTACCTCTTTCAAACAAGTTTCTAAAATCTGAGTTCAGCTGCAGTTCCCAAGAATCAACCAAAGTTTAAAATGTAGTCTCAGTAAAACAATGTGCAGCATGCCACAATTGTAATCCCACTGAAGAAAGTGTTATGCATAAATGTAAGAGTTGGCAGCGGGTGGCTGTGTTACTCAGACACCCCACACGCTGAAAATGAGGGAGTATGATTTTTCACTTGATGCTGATGCAAAACTCACAAGTACCTCTTTGATGGCGGGGGAAGTTTGCCGTTGATTGTTTTCCTGCTTTTATTGAGAAGTTCAGGGGTTGCAGTGACTCACTTTGCTGTGAAGAACAGCTGTACAAACATATTCAATCTAACCTCTGCATCAGTAATCCTGACAGCTGATGAAACACGTCAACAAATTGTA
>NW_006800473.1:138249-231668 GCF_000485575.1 Poecilia formosa | reverse complement strand
CTCCCAGGTCTCTGGTAGAGGACCCGAGCTCAGAGGATGAAAGAGAGAGACCACCCACGGAGGGTGAGAAGGGAATTTTTTTTTATATATATTTTTGAAAGCTGTTGTTTAAAAGCTGTTGATTTTCATCAAAGCATAGCTTTTTTCATTCAAATTTGTGAGTGATGATTCTGGAAAAGTCTCAAAATAAGACAGAGGTCTGAACACATGGACACAAAAAAGTAATTTATGTTATTTTAAACAAGTTGGAATGTGGCAAAAACCACAATGGAAACTGTAGACAGCCCCTTTACGCATAGAGTGTGATGAGTGGGCTCAAAGGAGGAAAGAAGGATGCACATAAAAGTAATCTTGCAGATTAGGTGGTTGCTGGATGACCATTAGGACTATAAGATTGAGTTTTGCAGGCTGCTGTCTGCAATCTTTTAAGAAGAGGGAGAAAAAGCCAATACAGATAGGTGGTTTTAGGTTTAAGCCATGGCCAGAATTTGGAGAGTTTGGGCTTGATCAGTCGCTTTCCCTCAACAACTGATTCTGAAATAACTTATGATTTTGTAGTGTGTATAGTGACAGGCTGATAATATAGCAAATTAAAGATCCAATTCAAGATCCAAAAGAAAGAAAAAAAAGTAATTTTGGTCAACATTTCTGATATGAGCTCTCAAGCTGCACAACTACACATATACTTTGGGCTTCTTGAGTGTAGTTAATTCTGATTATGATGATTCCACAGTGCATGTAAAACACTACACGCAAAAAACATTGTTTCACAGTGGAAATCCTGGGTAATAGCTTATGTCACTTAGATATGTGGTTTTGTGTGAAGGAGTCAAGTTCATATTTGGCCCTCAACTGAACTCTCCTTTCCTTGGGATGAAACGTTAAGCTTTACTGGTTTTTACAGTATTCAGTCACATTCAGTCAGTAACTAGTAGGGATATATTTGAGAGGTTTCTGATCACCTCCAGCAGTCCAAAAACATTACTGTTAGTTTAAGTGGTCTCTCTAAATTGCTCTTGGTCATGTGTGTGTGTGCTTGGTTGTTTGTCCTTTATGACTCTGTTGATGGATTGGTGGCCTGTGCAGGGTGTACTCTGCCTCTCACCCAATGATCGCTGGGGATAAGTACCACCCCCCACAACCTAACAAGGACAAGCGGGTAAAGACAACAGATGAATGGATGGAAAGCAGCTACCCAAGCCAACTTTTTTCTGTAACAAAATACATCTGTTCATATTAAACTGAGAAATAACTGCTACTACTCACATGTTCTGTCTAACTGGAAATGCGACTACACCGCAGAATGAAACACGCAGAATAAAAAAAAAATCATTATACCTGTCTGAAAACATGAAGTAAAAGATCTCAAAATCCTACACCTCACTCTCTGATCTGAAGAAATTTAAGAACATATGAGAAAGAAAAAATAACACAAAGGCTACTAGGAAAACAACAACTTTCCACATCTTGTTTGGGAAATAAACATCTTCATGATCTCCATTGTTTTTGGGAAACTATTGCTGGACTAATAAAAAATAAGTCTACCAAAACTAACACAGCAATTCAGCAAACAGTATCATCTACAGCTGCCTCAGTTTTGAGGACCTGGATAACTAGTTTGAAGCCATGAATTTAAAAAAAACACACAATAGCTTTGGAGAAGTTGTTGCCACCAAGCATAGAACAAGCAGTTTTTAACAGTTTTTAATTTTAGAAGGGCAATCACTTTATCACATGGTGCCAAGTTGGAATAGACAAAGAAAACAAAAATACAAATGTTTTTAACTCAGTAAGAGTTCAGAAATCAATATTCGGTGGAACAACCGTTAGGTTTTCAATGGGTTTCAGTGCAGGGTCTCTTTTTGAATTTTGAATTTAATTTTGTGAAAGGTTCATATCGCTTTTTGTGTCAGAGTATGATGACAACTTCACATTATATGACTAGCATTGTCATGTGATTATATTAAAATTTAGTTTTTAAACACTCACTCAAAGACTCTGGTGTTTCTCAGATCTGCTATTTAAAAGTTGGTTTCCATTTTACCCTAAAGCGGGACAAACATTTGGGACTTAAATCCACAGAATGTGGATTGGTCAGTAACGATAGTAAATATATTTTCCTTTTCTACTTTTTTTCTGTTGAATATTCCAGACAGAAAACTATTTTTTTTATTTAAGTATTTGTTGTCATATATAGAACCCAATCTTTTTTTGAAAATAAAGTTCTGTAATGTTGTAAAAAAATATTTATGGTCTGAAACTAGCTGGGTAATCTGTGGCTATCAGCATTATGTCCAAAGACACTTAAAAAAAGATATATTACCTGTAAATGAAACTGAAACTGCTACATAGGCTATTTCACAGATGGTAACTGCAGTTTGTCTTTTTGCATATTGCAGCACTTTGGCAGTGTTGGAAGGAAATGCAGATTTAATACAAGCTGGTCTCAAGGTCCCAGAAGGAAAACATACTCTTGTTACTATGTGACACTGAAACCACATAATGTGCTTGAAGTTTTCACCAATCAATGTAAACTTAGCATTGACAACAGATGGCAAAAGTACTTTATTCCATTATTTTAAAAGTAACTATCATATTTTTTTTTACAGATGTTGTTAGAACAGTTAATTGTGTTTGTGTACAAATTTACTATCTATAGAAAGCTGTCCTCAAAAGGGGTTTTTAAT
Organism: Poecilia formosa; assembly: GCF_000485575.1. Classification (NCBI taxonomy): domain Eukaryota; kingdom Metazoa; phylum Chordata; class Actinopteri; order Cyprinodontiformes; family Poeciliidae; genus Poecilia; species Poecilia formosa. Next base: position 228,981 of record NW_006800473.1, on the reverse strand, counting down.
CAGATCCAGCGAGAGCAGTTCACAAAGTTGCTTATTCTGACGTCATCTGTTATATAAGTGCCCCTGCTGATAATAAATCTGCAAACAAGAGTGCCAGAGAAGGATCTCTAGTACAGCACAGCAGCATCTACTTTAGATGTTCAAGTTTGTAAATTTACTCTGATCACAAAGAAAGTCTTTTAAAGCCTGCTGCAGGCAATATGAATCTAAAGTGTGTGAACTGTGTGTCAGCACACATATAGTGCAAGTAAATATATACACAGTGGATGAAACAAGTATTGAACATGTCAACATTTTTTTTCTCAGAGTAAATATTCATACTAGATGTCACCAACAACCTAAATCATACAAAGAAATCAAAGCACATTAATCAATAAATTATGAGTACACAAATGGAATGACATAAGGAATAAATAAACACAAAATGATTTACTAAAAAGCACAGACACAAACCAAGAAACTATCTGAAATCTGTCAGTTATCAGAAATCATCAATCTGTTTATGTGCAGTTATGTGTAATAACCTACATATGATTTCCCATGTTGAACAGTGTTGTCAGTGGTGAGACAGACCTTCACAAAATGTCTTACAGTGATAATGGTTACAAATGCATTTCTGACCTTCTGAATGTCCCAGTGTCATTGTAGCCAATGACTCTCACTTGTAGAATAAAGAATGATGATGAAGCTTGTTCAAAGTTTGCTGTATAGGAGTTGGACTAGGCTATGATATACTGGGACAGCATGGTAGGGTCAGACAAGGCCAAAACTGAGCTCTTTGAATGACATTGCAAAACACCATGTTAGGAAGAATAATGGTTCTGTACAGCACCCCAAATATACCAAGCTTATAAAAGTGAAGGCTCATACTGGCTGACTTCATCTGATTTAAGGATGGATGAATGAGGGAATGACAATGAAATAAGACCAGATTTTCAAGCAGGACTATCAGTCCCAAACACATATTCAAGGAAACTCTTAATTGGTTTCAGACAAAAAGAAAAATGACTAGGATGCACCATTCAATCATCTGTCAGTTATCCACTGAAAATCTGTAGAGAGAACTGAAGATCAGAGTGCCTAAGAAGGACACCTTCAAGATTTGAAGACAGTTTGTGTGACAAAATGGCTCAAAATCACACCTGTAATGCATGAGACTATTTTCTTCAAACAGAAGACATATTGAGGCTGTCACTGCCAAAGAGGCTTTTCCACAAAGTATTTTATATTTTTCTCTATGTGCGTTCGACACTCATTCCTGAGGCATTCCCATTTTTTTTTTACACATTACTTCACTTGTGGACTATTCTGTTTTACTTGTTCGGCATGTGTGCATTAAGTAGGTTGTTTCTCATATCTGGTTTAACTAATGACTTCATAGGGACTATTTAAAAAGAGAAAAACCTTAAAATGTTCAATATTTATCAATCCTTACTTTGCCTGTTTGAAAGCTTAAGTGCGAGTGCAGCACAGAACAATTTACGAGTTATGATAAGGACCCCTCCCTACTGTCTTTGACCGCCAGAGGAAGTCAAATGATGAGCGCGGCACAATTTAATGACGTGAGATGATTAAATAAAGCTGGATAACATATCCCACCACAAGCTACTTCTTAGACATGCCTGTCTCATTTCTTATTCTCATTTCTTATCAAAAGCAAACTTTTTGATTGATACCAGTAATGTAATGTGTTCCCCTTATTGTGTGTGAATACATTGCAATTTCTTTTAAAATATAAACACAAATTGCTCTACAGTGGACTCAATCGTGTCATAATAACTTTAGCACACTTACAACTAGTCTGCTGCAATTCATCCACAAAATGTCTTTGTGTGCCTAAAACACAGGTCTGTTTCCATTGGTGTATTTCAAGCATGTCAGATTTGGTTGTCTTCATGTTGTAACTTTGCACTGCACCACAGTTATCTGTTTGCATGTGTTGCAATGTATGTGTTGCAAAATTAATGAGTATCTTTTCCCAATTTGCTTGTGTTTTGTCAATCTGAGTGTGTGTTTTTTTTTTTTCTAAGTTGAAACACACTGGGCTGGTGTTGGAGCAGCTGTATATACCATTTAGCCCCAGTCACTTTATCTTGGAGAGGTGCTCTTTTGTAATGTTCATGCTGCCCGTTGTCCAGATTAATTTTTTTCTCCTCCTCCCATAATTTGAGAGCTTCTTTTTTCTACAACATTGGACAATGAGAGCTAGCCATATTATGCAGTGAAAATGGGGGTATATTCATGACTGGTTGAAAATTACTGAATGGATCATTTGAAAATAGACATCTATGTCAAAGAGGAGTTGAATAAGATTTACAGTAGTGCAATGAATAAGGTCTGAAATGTGATTAAGTGGATAGACATGATGGTTTGTTGAGAAATACTAAGGCAGTTCATTCAAATGAATTCATGATGTTCAATAGTTTATTGTTTTATCATTTTTCTTTCTTTTGTCCATAGAACTTTTGAAGGCAATTTCTAACCGTTTAATGAGGAACTTTGATAACCAGCCACAAGAACACCAACTTAAAGAAGAGTAGAGGATTTTCAAAATCACCACACCTCCAAACGAGGCAAGCAGGGATGCCACTTTTTCACAGCGGTAAGCAGCTTGAACATCAATATTTTGTTTTCATACAAACACATGCTTTACTTGTAAGAAAAAAATGTGCTTCTTCTTCCAACAACAAATATGAAAATATATTTGTTACATTGTTTAGCATGAAGGGTTTTGTGGCCCTTCATGCAAGCTAATTTCAAGTTCCTGGAACCCATCCATCCATCCATTTTCCTTCACCCTTGTCCCTCAGTGGGGTCGGGAGGGGTGCTGGTGCCTGTCTCCAGCTCACGTTCCGGGCGAGAGGCGGGGTACACCCTGGACAGGTCGCCAGTCTGTCGCAGAGTTCCTGGAACATTCTTTAATATTTTGCATGTACATATCAAATTGATTACTTGTTGAATTAAACTGCACAACATCTTGACCAACAATCTCTGCACTATGTAAAACTAATCATATCAATTACATTGAAAGTAAGTGATAACAACCGGGTTGTTAACTTTTGGATACAAATATCATCCTTTACCTGCATAATGTCAACTCTATTTGATGCAAACTGAGGCAGAATTGGTAACTCTCTTAAGCTCTGTTGGTGCTTGAATAGCAAGGTGTCATTAACTGAAAGAATATGGTCTTAGCATGAAAAGTAAGAACAAGTGAATCATAAAATTGAATTAAGCATGCCCGACACTGAACTTGAAATGTGCAATATTTTAAGTGAATTCTTAAGTATTTTTAACTTCTCAAGTCAGATTTTTTAAAACCATTCTGTCATTTAGCTGAAGTAAATCCTAATCAAAATTTTTCTTTGCTAATCAAAGGCTCATTGAAGCTACAAGGAGATCTAAATTTGTTACTCAATAGATGCTGATTGCATGGGAGGACATTTACCAGCTCATCAATCACTGCTGATTGCTTGTTTCTTATAATCTTTAGCTAGTCCTTGAATAAAAATACACATACTTGCATTTGGCATTTTTTATGTATTTTAGCTTATCTCTCCTAAATAAAAGGTGTGATGGGAAATCTGAGTTTTAAACATTTTCAATAGTTTTGATGTTCTTTTCAAGTAGTCACGATTACTGCAATTATTTTCTTGTACTCTCTGATATGTTTGTATAATGTAATTCATAATATTCCGTAGCAGATCTGCATTCATGAATTTGCTGCATCTAATCAGAGGTTTTTATAATATTTCAAACCACAATGTCTGTAACCTTCATACATGAAGACATTGTGACTGGACGAACAAAAACAGTCAAATTTGAACAAACATCCTCTTCTACTTAAATTGAAAACTCATCGCCTACATCAAACTGCAGAGATTGGGAAATATATGCAACCTTGCTTGTCTGCAATGTTTCTTTCTTTATAATAATAATAATAATAATAATAATAATAAACATAACTTACTGGATTAAATTAAAGGACAATATATATATATATATATAGAGTTAAACAGTCACTTACCAAAGTAAATCTGAGAAAAAAAGTGGATACCTTATTTTGAGACTTTGAACAACTCTAGCTCTTTAGTGTTAGGCAACACTATGAACTATATGTGTCTGTGTGTTTGCTTGGGCAACACAAAAATATTTTTTCTGTAAAGGAAAATTTCTCTTTTCATGTTGAAAATCATCCAAAGTTAATCACAAAGTATATTCATGAAGGCTGAGGAAAGAACGTAAAACTTTATTTCACATTTATATGTGGAATTTGAGCGAAGCATTTAAGCTCACTTAAGCTAATCATTTTCTTGAAACTTCAACAGTGTTATTCTTGCTGAGTTTCTTGTCAATCACCACTGCGGAATAATAAGTTAGGTCTCTTGTCTCGGATACATGAAAGGAGCAATAAGGTACAAGCCCACCTGTGCCCACAGAGCAAACTGTAACCTACATGCCATCTAACCTCTCACTATACCTATGATTTTACCAGCTGAGATTTGCTCTTAATGCATGTCAACTGTAAAATGTACATGAATCAGGGTTGACAGAGTCTGGATGGGTTATAGAGTTTATATCTGTCAAGTTGCTATCTATTTATTTAATTTTCGCCACACAAACCTAGACAGGATGAAACAGGTTTGGAAAATATATGGACGTATGACTCAACTCAAAAATTGCGACCTGCCATTCACTAGTAATGAATGGCCATAACCATCTGATTTCTACAGACGGTGTCTTCAAAATTAATTTATATTCATCCCATTGATGCCATATTATACAATCACAGTAACCAATGTACATAATTAGGAATTGAGAGATGTCTTATTTTTTTTTAGTAAATTTTGTTTCACACTAAACAAGCCTCTAAAAGGCTTGTAAAATTTAAATTGTATCATGGTATTTTGTTCATATTTTGCATCAATTAACTATATGTATATGTATATCATTCAAATATAAAACTGATTATAACAATACAATTTTCTAAACTGTTTTGCCCAAGGGTTCCTCAATATGCATATAGGATACATATTCAATTTTCGGCTCACTTCATTTTGTCACCTTTTTTGCTGGCATTAGTATCACAAAAACATCCAGTAAATGTTGTGATGCCAGTAAATGTTTTTTTTTCTCTGCCATTTACCCAGCAAAATGACATTCTGAAGACATGAAAGGAGGAGGACAATGATGTGAAGCCATTTTAAACCAAAAAAATATATCAACATCAGCAGCTCTGAGCTGGGAGTGTGGCAAAACTGTCTATTACAATGCTCTTTGAGAACCTGATGAGTCCCAGCAGGATCCAAGTCAGCCTGTAAATCATTCTCCCGCAAAATACTCATAATAAGCCTTGAAAGCAAATCATTGATGACGGCTTGACAGTGAATTGCAGCCATAAAGCTTCCCCAGTGACACCATAACAGACCTCACAATGATATGCAACATAAAAAGACATTCCAAAAGCGTGGACTGATGTAAACAAAGGGTATTGTTTGCTGTATAGATGTTCATTTCAGCTTTGCCAGGAATTACTATGAACTTCACAACAAAAATCACATTTCTGTAACAATGGCATTACACAAAATGTTTTGAGTATGCGTTCCCAGAAGACAATATTGTTTGAAAATCTGTCAGTCAATAATGAAGAACCAAAGCTTATTGCTTCTATTAACAAAATGTTAATGTTTCCTTGTTTTGATTGTGTGATAAACCAGGGCACATACACTGGCTTGTTTAAAACACATAACATGTTAAGAAAATTGTATTTTATTTTATTTTATTTTTTTATTGGAATACCTTTATCTTTTGGAGTGACTGTCATGATTGTTGCTGATGTTCTAAGTTAGGAATGGAAGTTGTCAGATAGTAGAACTTACATGTGTCTATACAAGTACAGTGAGCAATACTTTTCCATAAATATAGCAATTACATTCTTTAAAAAGTTGTTAGCTTTGCATAGACAGTTTCACAGCCTGATGAAGACTTATTTTCCAGCTGTAGGTCTTTTCGGAGTGAGATAAACATCAAAGAATAATATGTTAAACCTATTTAGTTTCAGAGTCCCCTCATTAAAAATATCCAAATCAACTGTCATTGGTAGCCCTTTGAATTAATGAAGATTTTCATTAAAAACAGGAGTCTTTTATCACCTGTCACAATTATGACCAGTGGAATAATGTGAAACTGTGCTTTATAAGTGTCAACATGTAATATAATGTCAAAGCATTGCTTCTTTATTTGAATATAACTTACAACAGCATTACTTTAAATGTGACCTTTTATGTAATATCAAAGTGATCTTGTCAGTAGAACTTTGCAATTCAACATTTAGTGGAAATAGCTATAGTGCACATCCAATTAATTCATACTGAACATAAAATATTTAGGTGCAATGCCTCCTGTAGAGTACACATTCAAACATTACCATATTTAATGTCATGGTAAATCAAAGGGATGCATGGAGAGCTCAGCTCGAGAACAAGGTGCTTGTTTTGTTTCCTCATAACTATTTTTAAGTGTTGTCAGTCATACCGTCATTAAGAACAGATAACAATCTATGTAATTAACAAAAGTCATTAACAATCTGAACATTTTTCTGTGACTGACACTGTCATACAGTGTGACTCAATTAACTTTATCTGTTGTACTGCTCCTCCTCATCATTTGGTGACTGAAATATTCATCACTTCTGAGTCCTTCCACCCCCTCTATAGTTCTTAGAATACTTTGTGAAGCACTGGGGTGAAATGGGTTAGCAGTCGGGCTAATCCATAAAAAAAAAAAAAAAAAAAAAAAAAAAAAAAAAAAAAAACATACAGAAAAGTTTACTTTATAAAAAACAAATTACTGTCCAAGTATTAAACAGATAAAAACAGCAAATGGTTTGTTAACCTGTTTATGTTTGCATTATGTCCAATTTTAATTAACTGGTTAGCCATGAGGATACCTCAGCTAACTACTGTTGAACATTAATTTGTCAACAAAATAATTTGTCAAAGTTTGACTTTACCATGCAAACTATTGTTTGCTAAAAGTGTCCTTGATCTCCAAAGGCTTCCAGGAATCTCCTGGATCCCCTTGCAAAGTAGAGGACCAGCAACACATCACCCTATTTTTAAGGCTGTATTTTGAGATATTTGCTAGAAAGAAAGTTGGCAGTATTTGGATTTATAAACTTAAGATAAAGTACATATTACAGGAAAAGATATACAAGGAAACATCCACAACTGACAATTGTCTCAGAATAGTAGTTATATTCAAGGAGACATATTCTGGCTTTTGTTATATTTACAATTATGTCGTACACACAGCAGACAAACAAACATACATGCACACACGCACCCCTCGTGTTTTTGGTCATGCATGGGGATAACTCTATGCATGAAGAGCACAGGCCAGGATTCTAACTCAGTGTTTAGGGTAACTAAACACTGCTACATCATGCAGTCTCAAAACAATAACAGATACAGGAAAATGTTCTCATATTACTCTGCATGTATATGGGATATAAATGTCAACAGGATACCTATAAGTAGTCTTTTGACTTCTATTGACCACAAACAACCCCTTCTGTGATTGCAAAAGCCATCAAACCTGCACAATATTTAGATGTGTAGCAGAGAACACAGACCTTAAAATGTCAACAGTGATGCAGCAGTGAGGACAACTGTGTATTTATTAAATCATTTTCTCTCTGATCTTTCCACTGCTTGCTGCTTCAGCCTCTTGCCAACAGTGTAATTGTGAGTAAGTAACTTTGCTGTAGCACAGCATTTAGACAAGCTTTCATTAAAAGGGGCTGATAATTTGCTGTCTCACTTCAATTACAGCCCAGTTAACTTTAAATCAAGTCTAACAGTTGCCAAAGCTGTTTGCCAGCTCTTTGTTTTGGCCAGATTAGTGTGTGCATTGATGACTGGCTTATGATAATGAGGATTAGTGGTAGGACTGGGTTCAGAACATGTGAAAACATGGAATCATACAAAAGCTGCAGTGGCTGTGACCAACACTCTGCCACTTTTATGCACCCTCATTTCTGTTTCTGTAAATCATCCAAAATGAGATGTTATGTGGAAGTTAAGGAACCTCTAATTGTCAATCACAAAGCTAAATCATGGTCCTTTTTAAGGATTATTTAGTCAGTTAAACTGATCTGCTGCAGAGTATTGCAGATGTGTGCAAACTCCTGCTGTGAAAATCACTTGATTGATTATTGAAGTGTCTCTGCATTTCCCTGATTACTTCCAGCAGAGGGACATCCAAGAGCAAATCCAATCCATCTCATCCTAGAACACCCATACCAATGTCTTAGTATGTTTGATATCACAATGAAAGTGCATTAATACACAAGCATTAATATTCCACTTCATGAGGCCTTTAGGTTGTACCTGCAGTGATGACTCATGATAGAATATGGATTTGTCATGGAGGTTTCCCAGAATCAAATCCATATCATTTGCAGCAGAATGTAGCTCAGCGCCACAGTGTGAATTACAGGGTAGAATATGAAACCAAGTGTTTCCATCATAAGTGGAAACACTTATAATAAATCTCAAAGTACTAGGTTTTGGGGTTTATGTAACTATTTATTCCATGTTGCCTGTGTTCATGATATGGAGAAGATAAAAAAATAACCTTTGAAGTCAGTGATTAGATATTATTGTCTTTCCCATACTGTGGGTGAGCTGCGATTGCCCGTACAACAATATAGTTAGAAAATGCCACACCTTTTAGATATGTATCTTTTTTTTTTTAAATAAGACAATTTATGCATTTCTTCTACTTTACAATTATGTATTTCTTTTGCTGTTTTAATCACAACTATAAAGTACCATTAAATACTATGAGGTAAATAGAAGTGTAAAAATGTGAAAACAGGAGAAAGTAAACAAGAAAAATTAAGAATGTCTTTTCAGTGCAGTGCTTGCCAATGGGAGAAAACAAGAAAACCTCTGGAAGATCTTAAACGCTTGGTGTACTAAAGAACCTGTATTGTATAGGTCAACTTTTCCGTTCTGAAATAAAGTAACCTTTCTTACAACTGTCACATGATAGCTTGTGCTCAGTCTAATTTCATCAAAAGACAAATACAAATAATAGTAAGAAGAATAAATAAAACAAACAAATCATGAATTCATGTGGAATGACTGCATCTGCTTTCACTTTTACAAGTGAGTCATTTTAATATCCAGGAGGGACTGATTGAATTATTCCACTTGGTGATTTTGGCCCTTTGTACCCAGCTAAAGATGGCAAGGTGTTCCCTCTAGGCAGAACACTGGCAACTGTTGATCAGTGAAATATTGTGACATCAAGTTAAAATGTTCCAAATGTGCCATGTTTCTAGAGGTCAGAAAATCACGAATAGCAAAAAAAAAAAAAAAAAAAAAAAAAAAAAAAAAAAAAAACACTGCATATGTTTCAATTGGAAACTGCATAGCAGACTGTAACAAATGACGTCACCAACTTGTGAGTTGAAGCAAATGTCAACTGCAATTAAAGGTGCATAAATATTAAACCCCCATAACATGTAAAAGAAAAAAAGGTAGATAAAAATGGAAATTTGTTTTTTTAAAGCATCTTGAAAAGATGACTTATGAGCAATAAAATTAATCTGATTCATCTGCTGTGATTCACATTGTTTGTGTGTATCTTTGATAGATTCACAGAAACCTGCACAGTGACAGGTACTTCTCAGAACAGCTTGACTCCAGCAATTTGATGTCATTATGTCATTGTTCAGTTCCCAATATGAGTCACTTGATTGTGTTACTCAACAAAAGTTTAATCAAAACTGGTCTCCAATTAATTTGAGCATCTGCTGAAAAACTACTTTTCATAGTGAAGCTTTGAGCAATATTGTGTGATTTTTCAGAATAGTTTCATCATCTTGCTCTGATTTAATTTATTAGCTTGATGCAATTGAAAACATTCTCTGTTACTGTATTACATAAATATTACACTTTTTTTCCATTGCCTCAAAGTTTAGATCTAAAAACCAATTATGAAATGGGTTTGTATTGATTTCACCTTAGAGGTTTATCTGCTAGAAGAACCTTTCTCCATTTGTAAAGTCTTGTATATTGTTTCAACCCATTCAGAAATAAGCTTCCATAGATCCTTATTGATCTGTTAAAGAGACTTTTTGTACTTATAAGCCTCGGTAAAAATTAATTACATGGCACTGTATGATTTTCATTTCAATTATCAGTACTGCTCTGCAGGAGTCCCCTTATTTTCCTGTCACATAATAACCTAAACAACCCTTAGGCAAAGATAATAAAAGAAAACTCCAATGTATGGGCATAAACCATCTTTAAAGTCTTACATGCCCAGCATGTTACATTAATAGGAAGATGTTATTTCGATTTAGTTTATACGTATGTGCAATCTCTTTTCTTTCCCCCCCTCATTTCTGCCGATAAGCTGAAACGTAAATAGTAAGGAGTCGTAGACAAAGTTCAGTTGGAGTGATGTTTGCTGAAGTTTCTCCACAAATGTTTAAGGCATCAACAGTAAAATTCATGTGGTTGTGTAAGACCTTCAGACTGAAAGTTTTCAGCTCAACTTCTTTGCACTAATATTGACAACCATGCACAGGGGTACTTTGAAAGGAGACCAAATTATCATTCAACAATTGCAGTCATAGCTGCAGTGATGATCAAAGAATGCCCTCCTGTGTTCACAAAACATTTGAAACAACCCTTGTGTTCAACCCAGTGTATGTCCACCTCTGATTGAAATTAACAAGGCCTTTCCTTGGTCCCCTCAGATTGTCAGAAGTCATTTGGCAAACTCAGAAAATCATTAAATCAAATTGATCTGAACAATGCAAGCAGGCAGAGAACTTTGATGGGTAAATTACGACAAGATAGGTTTGATACATGTACCTTATGAATGTGTATTGGGATTCTTGTCAGCATTTGATGATACTTTGATGACTCACCTCTTGTTGTAAATCCTTGATGATTTTTGTTTTTTTCTCCATCTCCACTTTCAGAAATTTTATCTGAGGACAAAAGAGGAACAAGGAACATAATCAGAGAAGCAAACAGCGTCTAAGTGTGTATCTTTTTAGTCAGGGAACAAGGCAAAAAGCACAAACAATTAAATGGTCAGAGAAAACAGTGTTAATAAATTCTCTATCCCAAATGTGAGTTCATATAATAAAGATTTAATTGTTGTGCGAGGAAAGTTAAAACAAATGTCTAAGAGACACACGCTTCAGACAAGAAAAACAACAAAAGATGTTTTTCATGATGCTGCATAGCTATATTTTTAAATCTAAGGCTTTAACTTCTTTTTTAGATGCTCCAGTGGGAAACAAAGCCTCTCGCATTCACATTAGAATGCATTCGTCAAACAAAAGAAAAAAACAAAATACAAAATGATGCTACTGAACTGCCACACAATGACAACATAGTCCGGTTAAAAATGGGTCACAAAGAATCAGGAAAAAAAATGTTACTAATCTTCTTAAACAGCTTTGTAGTCTAGCCTATAGCAAAAAATTACTCAAGCCTTTGGGGAGAACAGTTTTAGCTCCAGATTACCACACATTTGCTTCATTACACATTTGTCGCAAGTAATATTGAAAGAAAAAGAAAAGAAAAACTCAAACTGGAATCAAATACTATGGATTTACTGTAGGCACTAAAAATTTATGAGTTGAAAGAAACAGAAATGCTTCTATTTTTTAGTTGATTGTTTGTTTGTTTTTCTTTCCAGTGAATAAGTCCAGAACTTACCAGTTGACTCACATGGCTACACAGGTCTTAATTACATCAAATGCCACATTAAGTCACTGTCACTGCCTCTAAAAATACAAAGATAGAAAAAAGCACCAGATTTGAGCGCTAACTGTTATTTCATAAAATTGATTGTGACACGGCCTCTTAATTGCTGATTGCGTTCTGATTGCATGCAAACACATGCTCATACAGGCATGAGCATGTTTGCAGCTATAAATAAAAGTGAATATAAAAACAGTGACAGTGAATAGAAATAGCTAAAAACCTGCGATACAATGTAATAAAACTGATATAAGTCATGTCAAACTTTACTGTGATTTTTATTTGTACAAATTAAATGGAAAAGAAAACAACACTCTCCAAGATAGAAAAAAAATATATTAAACAATTTTCCCCTCAAATGTCACACCATTTGAGGGAAATTGAACAAGGTTTCCAACATCACAGAATCTGTTGCCAACAAGCACTGCCCCAAAGATGCATATATGAAAAAAATAACAAGAAACATTTAAGTTTAATGAAACAAAACTTAAATGTTTCATCTAAATTTCAGAATGTAAGTTTAGTCCAAAAATAACATTTCCCATATCCAGATGGAAGTAGGTCTCATTTTGACTTGAAACCTCCATTTGTTTGCTCGGAAGTTGAAGATGAAGATGGATTTTGCTTTTTAGTATTACTGTGAGTTCAAGCATGGGCTCAAACTGACAAAAGAATGGCTTCAGATAGAGATTTTAAAGTGACCTAGAACTATAACTGACAGATGATCTCAAAAGTGCTGCGGACTACAGGTCCTTATAATCTGACACATTTGGAGAAGTTTTGCAGAGATAAAGTCGGCAAATATTGCATGTCAAGATGCTAACACAATCTTATCAAAGAGGACGGAAAATATTTAGTCTATAAGTATTTAGATATCCATTCATCCCAATGTAAAGGCTCTTTTAATTCTAACGAAAGCTGCCACATAAGATATTTCACTCAAGTTAGTGCTGTGTGTAGATTGGAGGTATGTTTGAGTGCAGACTTCCAGAAATGTGATACACTGACACATTTATTCCCAATTTGCTCCCAGTGCCCGACTTATTGGTTTATATTTTTATTACGGCAGAGTGATATCTTTGTTTTTGGCAACCCTTTTATCAACAGCTCAGCATGCTTTCCCGGTACAGGCGTGAGCCCTGTGAGTATGTGCTTATTTCAGCCAAATGGAGGTTCAAACACCAACTGCAGATGGCAAACTCCTGCCATGGGCAACCAAACAAATACATTTGGTGTGTGTGTATAAGACAGATAGGCTGAGGTTTGGAGTTTGTCTGTTTTTTTTTGTTTTTGTTTTTTTTCCCATTCCTAAAAGAGTATTTTTGCTTTCGCAAGTGTTGTGGGTCCTTGGGAGAGGTCGTCAAGATAGTCTCGGGGACAAAAAGGAAAAGATTCACAGGGCTGGTGACCTCATGCCAGGTATACACCCCAGGGAATAGTAAACTAAGTCTTGCCAGTTGACTCACATCCCCAAGCAGCACATGATAACATCGAGGTTCATGTTTGAGCCTTTCAGTCACTGCCACAGCCTGAGGGGATGGTTAGAAAAGCAGCAACAAGAAAAATACTGGCATTGGGTTTTAAAGGAATAAACAGCACAAAATAACAAACCCCTTTTTCAATATGATGTTCAAAGGCTATTGTTTTAATTACTAAGTTTTAGACATTTGTGTATAAATTGTAGATTTTTTATAAATAAATTAGGAAATGTTTAGTTTGTAGCACTTGTAAAAAATTTTGACTTTGCTGACAATGTCTAACATACTGATCAGGTTTATTGTACTTGTCGGACTTAGATTCTGCTAATAAAATGCATCTAAGTATTGAGCCAGTGTGTCTGCTGTCAGAAATGCATTTCTTAAAACAAATACAGAGGGTAAATATGTGAAACTGATTAGAATGACCTTATTTTTTTTTCAAATACAAGGCATAAACAAAGTTTACCATATAATTGAGCTAAATAACATGGTATTTATTTCATCCTGAACAAGAGGATTTTATTCTAATCCTATAAATCAATTGTGGAAATTTACATTACTTCAGTTCTGAGTGACTGGGAAGAAATTACATATATAAAGTAAGAAATAAAACACCCAATCAAAACCACAGTGGTGTTTATGACATAGGTCAAAGCAGCAAACAAAGAACATAAACTGGTACAACAGAGAATGCCTTCATCCTTAGTTGGCAACTATTTTATTGTCATCTAAATGGTAAGAGGCAGTTATTTAAGACAGTAATTTCTATGTTCTGGGCAGAAAAAAAAAGCGTTTGAAGGTAATGTAAAAGTGGAAGAGAACATGTATCAGCATCCACATCAGTGAAAACTTGACATTCCAACCCGTAATTGTGGCTAAGGCATTGCTTAGCCACAACTTATGCCATGCAATTTAACATTTTTACATGATAAATTGGAGAAGAAGCCACCCAGAGGTTCCAAGAACTCACATATTGGCTGGCTGGGTGGATGAGATTGTGCCATGGCAGTGATTACTCACACAAAGGTTAAAGGGGTAATGCATGACTTTAGGAGGCAAGCTTGTGTCACCCTTTAGCATCAGCTATGTTCAATGTTTCTGACAGCTCATAAATCTCTTTATCTTGGATAAAACATGTAAGTCAGGTGTTGGATCTCTCTCTTTGTGTCAGACTTTCAAGCTACAGAAGAAGAAAACCAATACATCCGCTAGAGGAGAAGAGTGTTTCAAAATGTGGCTGTGTATTTTCTCAGGATATCTGAAGGCCTTGGCATAAAATATGAGGCAAAGGAAGACTGTCTACTGTTGTAAAGACATAAATGCCTTAAACTATCTTTACATAACAAGAACAAGTTGAAACTTTGAATAATTGGGAGTGAGTCAGTACTGAAGTAGCCTCTGTTCTTTTTAGTACCAAACCACATGCATGCAGTGAGTCAGTGCTGCAGTCCAATTTATAGCAGAAACACTATTTTATTTAACAAGTGAGAAGGAATTGTGGAGGTAAGTAAGTTACACAGAAAGTATTTATTTTGACTTAAAATGTGAGAGCTTATTATTACAGGTATTGTATAAATGCAAATCAATCTTTTTGCAAAAGCTGGAAGTCAAAACTACTAATTTAGAATTTAAATTACTTGTGTAAAATTTGTCCTTGCTGATATGACATCAGGATTACATTACAAGGTATTTGAACCCTAACAGTTTTTTTTTATGTGTAGGTTTCAGAACCTCAAACAAATGTTAATATCAGACAAAGAAAATATGACATTAAAAAATAAAAAAAACATTGTCCGAATGATTTATTTTGGGAAAGTAAAAGAACTATTCAAACCAAACAGACAATACGTGATAAAAAACAAAAAAACAATCTCCCTCTTATTAAGTCATGTATGAACACAAAAGCTAAGAGTAGTTTCAAACACCACACCTGTACCTGATTACAGCCAATCTTGCAAAATCAAAAATATCTTAAATATTTTATATATAGCCGGGGTATACATAGCCTATCACTAAGCTACAGGCTATCAATACACATAAATATGTGTATTGATCTCTAGTAACTGTCTCCTATAGTTGCAATATCAAAAACCAGATAAGTCTTTACATCACAAGAAGGAGCTTTAGCACTAAATACATGAAAGTGAGTCAGTGCTGAAGTGACTTCTTCTTATAAATCTGAAATAGGAATGAATAGTGATGCTTATATTTATCTTTGTTTATCCTTCTTAAAATTGTGGTTGTCTTCAATTTTGGAAGTAAAAGGGAAAGTCAATGTATCAGTATTAATAGCATTTAGAAATCATAAACTATATAAGAAAAATAAATTACCTTTATAAATGCATTTGACTTTTTATTTAAAGTCTGGGTAGTTTTAGCAATTATGAAATATTTGGATAAGCACACTATTAACTCAATTTCAATACTTTGCAAAAGAAATTAAATAAACAGCAAAAACCGTCCATCTGTAATATTATTTTGTAACCTAAATTATGTACGGTCACTCTTCACTTCCCTCTGAATAATGGCAGTGTATCCTCTGCATATCTAATGGCCTAAAAATGTGGTTTAAAGTAATGATGTCATTTGCTATAAGTAACGGGATACATTTAAAAATCTGTGAAAATCTGACTAAAGAAAAGTAACTTTGTTGAGTAAGTTACTGAAAATAGTCATACGACCGTCCATTTAAATGAAAACTTTTCATCAGCTTATATCACAATAAACACATTAAATCAGGGTTTCAAAATTGGAACCAAACAAATAAGATGTGGCAAAAGGTTTTCTCCTGCTGTGTCAGAGTTTCAGTTTAGAGTTGTGAGACGGAAGAAAAAGCCAGCTGCTGCGTAATGAGCGTCGATCACTGAGGGAGGCTGTGTGACAGGTGACGGGGCTGGTTAGAGGAGACCGAGCGCTGATGGTGAGGTCATCTCTGTCTTACCGTGGCCTGCTGCTTTTCAGCTTTCTCATTTGCCTCATCCAGCTGCTTCTGCAGGGCTGCCTGGAGGGACTTCATCTCCTCTCTGTCAAGTGGCAGGGAAGTGAGAAACACCCTGTTAGCACATCGTCCTTACACTCTCCGAGCCCTTTACTACTCTACCTGTGAATGGTTTTCTACAGCACACTCCTTTGAGAGAAAATAGATTTTTGTGTAGAAACAACTACTACTCACAATAAAATAGTTTTAATTTTGTAGAAAATTAAAGAAAAAGCAACTCTTGATTTAAGCTAATTTATTCAGAATGATTTTAATAGTGGTAGATTTCCTTAACAAATGTTTGTTGTCAATCTTTGGGGAAGAAAATTCTCCATTTTGCAGTATTATTCCTAACTAGTAATGAAAGTGCAAACAGTTGAGCCATGAACTGCTTTTGACATTTGTGCATATCAAAACAAATTAATTTCTTAATTATTTTTTTCTCTCCTCAAAATACATATTTACCATTTTGTTTTCTTACACAGTGTCTTGCAAAAGAGTTCAAAACCTCTGAATGTTTATATTTTTTTACAGTAAAGCAACAAATTAAAGTGTATTTGTCTGAGATTTATTTATGAGACAGAGCAGCAAAGAGTAGCAAAAGCCAAACAGGAAAGAAAAAAATTAACATTTTCAAATGTTTTTACTAATAAACCCTGAAGTGTATGTCATGTATAACTATCCAGCCCTTTTATTTTTATCTGCATCCTGGTTTCCAAAGGAACTTGCCAACTAAAAATCAAAAAGCTTACACTTTAAAATTAAGAGCAGTGTTTCTTCTTTTTGTCTTCTTAAAATGTCCTGGTGCTTTTATGGATTCCAATAAGACAGCTGACAAGAGCAAGAGGCAAACATCATTCGGATTAGGGAGACTTGGGCACTCCTCTGGAGCCAGGCTTGGGCCTTGGGGCTCAGCCTGAAGAATATACAGGAAGTCCCCTCTCTGTGAGCCACCACATGCAGGTAAGAACGGATCAGTTGCCATGCAAGTTGAATGACAGGCAAAAGCATGGTGGGGATTCTCAGCCCCCGGCTGAGTGTCTTGATTGAGTTTTCCACGGTGAGCAAGACAGATGCCCCTTTGTGACTTGAGGTTGGAAGAAGCAAAGGTTCTGAATGTTGTCTGCAAAGGTTTTGAATGTTGTCTGTGCTTATAGTGCTGGGAGCATAATCTGGTTTTAGGACATGGAATGTCACCTCACTGAGGTGCCAGAGTTGTTGTGTCGGGTTGAGTAGTCCCAGCAGGAAATAACAGGACTCACAGCTTGAGCTCTGAAATCAAACTCCAGGAAAGGAGCTGGACTCACTCCTCCTCCGAAGTTGCCCAGGGAGAGAGGTGTCAGGTGGGGTGGGGATGCTCATATTCCCCTGTCTGAGTGTCTTGATTAAGTGACAGGGTCGCCTCTTTGCAACTTCAGGTTGGAAGAAGCAAGACTCTGAAAGTTATCTGCACCAATGCATTGAACAGTAGTTCAGATTTCCAGGCCTTTTTGGAGTTTCTGACCAGAACCCAAGCAATGTTCTAATGATAGACTTGTTGCTGGAACAGAATTTCCATAATAAACATTATGTTTGAGCACAAAGTGGTTCATACCAGGGGCCATAACAGGGCCTTCATTAATTGGCAAGAAGAAAGCAACAGCACCCTTAAAAGATGCTGACTGCTGTTTGCCATAATCATTGTATGGAAGAAAGCTCAGATAAAATTAAAGCAAAACAAAGATTTTTAGTCAACATGTAATAAATATATGTGTGGCAGAAAACAAACTCTGCACATTATCTTGGACAAAGCTTCCACTTGATAAGTTGGCATGTTGGCAGTATTATGCATTGTGGAAATTGTTTCTTTGGCATAGGGAGTTCAACCTCACAATTGTTATTTATGCCATTTAATTTGAGAATACAAAATCCTTAGGGAAATACACTGAAGTTTTATTTATTGAGGTTTTTGGTTGTAAGAAATGTTTAAAAGGGGTCTATAATGCAAGGTCCTATAAATAATCCTTTCTTTCCACTTCTTTTTGAGCTGAAAACGATATATTCAACCCAGTTCTTGTTGTCATGAACTACTTGCATCATTTACATGAAATTCGCTGTAGTTAACATACACAGAGCTTAGTTTTGCATTAAAAAGCCTGGTTAATGATATGTGAATTTGGACACTTTTGAAAGATACTTGATTTTTTGCTTTTTCCAATGACATTTTATGTATTCTCTGGAATGCCCCACATATTTTTTAGCCTGCTGTGTAAAAACTGTTTTTGCATTTATTATACATCTAGCATAAATGTAAATGGGTGTTATAATGCTGAGGCTATTTCTGTACTGTTTGATTTTCCCGTGCACAGATAACAGCAAAGCACAATGAATTATATATTAAGTAGGCTGGTGATGTGAGTCCTTGCTTTGAAAAATGCTTGTAGAAATCACATCACAAGAGGCAGCCAAGTTAAATTCAAAAAGTCTGCTAATATGTCTAAACATGACTGTAAATTTAAAAGTGCATTAGGCATAGGGGAAATGTGGTGTAATGGATCTGCAGTACCTTTCAAAATAACAGCAACAGTCACTTTGTAAAGGATCTCGATGCTCCACACATATTTCAGATGTCAATGGTCTTGTCTTTTAGTGTAAGACCAGTAAAACATATTTTCTTTAGAGTAATCAGCATAATATATATGCCTGTATCCAAGACAAGGAAACAGTTTGAGGCACAAACAAGCAAAACACTGACAAAAGGGATGCACATCACTCTAGTGAGCAAATAGCACATGTTTTTATAGCAGGTTCAATCATAGTCGAGTTAATTGTTGATAATCAAAACATGGAATGTTATGTTCCAACCATGAATGTCTGTTCTGTTGGAAAACATCTCTGTTCTGTCACAGTTTGGGGTAAAATTATTTTCAGAAAGCAATCAAATCTCTGTTAAGAGATGTCAGAAATAAATGACTTGCAATGAATCACCTGTCTGCATCTGCCATAATGGAGTCAGCAAGTAATTGCTCTTGGCAGCCGTGGAAATCCAAAGGTGGATTAATAACACCCTGAAAAAAACTGTGCCTTCCAAAATGCTAGGTAAGCAACGCTGAGCCAAACTGCTGCTTTATGGTTTTTAGCTTGATGACATGTGGGAGCTGCCATGTGATGGACTATTGATTGGCGATCAAGATCCTGCTCACAAGACTTCTATAGCCTTTCAGAGAGCATGTGAGGCAACAAGTGATTCCTGATCATGAACAGACTCATTACACACTTTATTAATCAGACGATCCTAACTGGTAAAAAATAGAAGAAAAAAAAGAAGCCCTAAATCACAGATGGCTTTTCATATGTTAGGAGAATAAAGACTGAATAATAATGTTTTACACTAGGTAGTTTATTATTTTTCAACTCCTGCTTGCTTCTTTCTCTAGTATAAATAAACTAGACCACACAATCAATTATAGTAAACAGCATCAACTACAATATGCAGCTTTTTTTTTTCCTATTCATATTTAGAATCTTCTTGTAAGATTAGGGAAATGAAATACACAAATGTCATTAAAAAAGATTCTGTAACTTTAGAATTTATGTTTAACATGTAACATTCATCATTCAACTAAATAAAATCTGATTTTGTAACTGTACTGTTTTGTTGGCATCGCTTTTCACTGAAAATTGGAAAAAGCCAACATGCTTCAAAATTACTGATGCTGAAAGAAGTTACTAAGTTACTACTCCAAAACCTGAAAACCAAATCAGATCACGAAGTGGAAACCAGACAAAACCACCGGCTGAATAAAGGATGTTTTAAAGATTGCTAGGACAGTCTATCACTTCACCAAGGAAGCTGGTTGTTTCACCCACTTCGTAATTTTGTACTGTTGCATCTTCAATTATATACAAATCAAAAAGGGGGAAAAAAACAAGTGATCTTTTACAGGAGGTTCTGAGACGACCAAGCATTGGTTTGTTGGGGTTGCTTGGAATCAGCTCTGATATCTAATTCACATTTTGTTATATAATTCAATCACAGTCTTTTAAAAAAAAAAAAATATATATATATATAAATAGCCTCCACCAGTAAGAGGTGATTCATGGTTATTTTTGTTTCTCTGCTGTCATAATGTCTCATATTTAATAAGAGTAGACTAAACTATGATCAGAAGTCCAATCAATAGAAATGTAAGACCTCTGAAAAATTTTTAGCAACATGGATCCTGATGGACTTATATTGTTTATGCAAATGTGTTTAAAATAACATCAAAATGCAATTTTTTTTATCATATACGTGTAATTTGGTTAGAGTACTTAATAAAATATCCTAACTTGTTTGAGGACAAACCAGCTTGACATTTTGAAGGGATTCAACATAAAGGACCAAAACATAAAACAAAATCAAACTGCAATAGTGATGTACTTTTTGTATGTAATTTTTCTATAAATTCCTCCTCTGTGGATCAGTGTTTCATGGCTTCTGTTAAAAGCAAACTAAAGACATCTATTAAGTTGACACAAGTTAATTCTTACAGGTTGCTTAAGTACATAAAAACAATGGTTAGACAAAAGAAACATATCAAATTGACCAGAGGCCATTTATGAGGATGGGTTCAGACTTTTATGTTTTGATTCCAAAAGAACTTGCAAAACTATCTTAGAAATTACACTGTGGCTGAGGTTTCAGCTGGCATATATATGTATATAAAACTGAAACTTTAGATTTTTAAAATAAAATACCAGAAAAAATAAGCTCAAGTTCTTAAAATCTATCTAATTTAACATATTATTATTTTATTGATAAATATAAACACAATTTTGCAAATCATAGCAGAAAACATTGCAAATTAGGAGACAATGATCAAGATACTTTCTAAATCCTCCATGGTGCCATGATGCCTCGTTTTACCTCTGTTTGTGGCTGAGCTCCAGAATCCTTTGCACATCCTTCTTGGCCACTGATTCATCATTTTTTAGGGACTGAAAGAAAACAAAAGACACTATTTTTTTTCTCAAGCAAAGGCACAGTTTTCTATATTGCATGGCAATTCAAAGCATCAAACACAGTGCATTCACATTTGAACTGGCTCTCTCTAGTACATGTTTCCTACAATTCCAAGGGATTTAGTAAAGATGGACTTGAATCCAATCGGTGTGAAAATTATCTGAAATGATACAATAATTGAGGAAAGTGTTAAAATAATGTGCAACAGATGTGGAATCCTGTTGATGTCCCTTTTCTAAATTGTATTGCTTTTAACAATCTGTTGATGAATGTCCTAATGAGCGCACACACAGATCCACAGATTGGTTTCTGCTGGTGGCTAACCAGATTCCTGATGGGTAATTAGGAATTAGTGATATATTTGATTGCCCCAAAAGCCCTTTGAGATCTTATATTAGTTCAGAGTGGAGCCGAGAAGCGCAGACTTCTGGGGGAAATCTGGAATCAAAGGGAGAGTTTGTTTTTAAAATATGCTTGAAAGTCTGTGCTAATTAACACAAGTCAATACAAACTGACTGTCTTTTTTTTCTCTCCCAAAGGAGGAGAACCTATGCACCCAGAGCATACAAAACTATGCTAACGATATTGATAGAAAAATATAAAAATTCAAGCAAACAGATGCTGGTGACAGTGGCTACCAGAACAACCACATCAATAATTCCATTTATTTTAAATAAATATAGCTGATTAATTTCTATGTAATGTTCTGATGGGGAAGTTTTGAGTCACATGCGCTACATGTCATCAAGACTTCAACACACCTACCTAAATAACATCACAGCCATTGAAATGACCTCCAAATACCACAGTCTGTCTGAGCTTATACAGCATGACCCACAAAGGTGGCACCCTATCTTAATGTGCAGGCTGAAGACTGCTGGAAACCATCCAACTTAAATAGCAACTTTTTGTCTCTGTCTCTCGCTGCTGCCATCTGTTCTCATTTCTGTTTACAAGCAAAGCCAACTTGATCTTGAATAAGTGTACATAGTTGGGTGTTTGTTTGATTTATAAGTCCTTCATAAACGTCTTTTGCAGACCACATACAGACTCCATTACTCCTGGTGGCAGTGGCCTATTTTTATCAGAGAAAACATCCCCACACACTGCATGATTTACTTATTGTTGATAGAAGAAAATCACATGAATTTCAAGGTTTTGATAAAGCCTCAATAATACTTAGATCTTAGGACGACCCGACAATTGTGAGATTTTACTGGAAAAAAATTCTGGTTCAAGAAGAGCAACACAGTTTGGTGAATTTAATGGATCTGCTGCAATCATCTTGGATTCTGTTATAAAAGTACCCCATTAGAGCTTTTACTGTGGCAACTTTGCTTTGACAGGTTGGTTATTATGGTTGAATCTACCCAATAGCAGGGAGGAAATATACTCCCCTCCAAAGTCTCTAGATAATACCAAACTGGTGAAGAGACACTTATATGTTTTTTGTTTGTTTGCTTGTTTTTCTTTTGTACTTTGCTCAACTTTAAACTGTTTAGACATTAAAGAGAGGTAAAATTGTCTATCTCAAGATTGTTTTAGTTCTACATCAGGACTAAATCTGAACATTTATTTCACTTTTAAAAATAAGCACATTTATTTTCTGTTAAAATAGTTTAATTTCTTAGCTTATTTGTATAGGGACTACCAAACAACTGCACCTGATAATTTTAGCTAATTTGGAATATTATAGAGGCATGCTTTTAGTTAAATGAATAGCATGAATAATATTACAAAACATTTAAGATGCAAATACAAAACAGAGTAAAGCATAACTCTCATTAAGAACGGTAACATACAAATTGCATAACACCAACACATCCTGTTCCATCAAACTTAATTCAAAACAGAGGCAATTATTCTTGAAGACTGTGGTCTTTCCAAAACAACTGAATATGTTTTAGTCTTAAATAATGTCAGAGTTCAGTAATTATCTGCAGGTAAAATGTTTTACTTGTTTAAGCAAAACAGTACCCTGTTTCACTCTCCAAGAATAGTGTTGTCTTAAAGTCTCTTAGGTAGTTTAATGGATGATTTTTATTTAAAACAAACAGCATGTTCGAATTGCATCACAGGTAGATTGTAAATCATCTTATAACATCATTGTATTATGAATAAAAATTCACTCCATGCAATCTTCTCTTTAGAATCATTGGAGCTTATTCAGTCTACATAACTGGGTAATAATGTTCAGTCATACTTTATATTGCAGATAACGCTAAGAAAACGTGACAACATAAGAACTGCTTTGAACTCAGTTAACTTCTTAACAACATCACTGGAGCATGCTGCCAAGCAAAACTCCCCCTTTTCACAGAAAGTTTAATTATTGAGGTTGCTGACCTGGACCTAGAGGCCAACTTGTTAGAAAGATAAGCATTCGCTCATTTGTCTTTTGAAGAAACATAGCACTGCTTTATGCTGCTGACATTGATTTTGTTTAAAAAGTTAATGATATTTATGGAGATGGATCCTTAGCTCTAAAGCATAGATTTGTTCCACAGCCCACTAATTTAAATCTAACCCAACCTCTGCCCTGCCCAACATGCAGGAGCAGGTTCCAGGGCAAAGATGGGTGCCAGCTCTGCTTGCCTGGAGAGAACACACATCAAATCCTGTGTCCTCGATGACGGTGGCCAGACGACCTGAGTCTTTACATCTTTTAACAGACATATGAAAAGCTCATAGTGGAGCTGGAAATACACACAATTACAAATGGACTATTCTTCGCTGGGTATTAGTTATGCCAGAAAATTTTAAAACATCAACAGTAAGAGAACCATGGTCTACTTATCAAGGTAGGTGGCATTTTTTCCACAAACGTTTTTGATTTGATCACTGTGACTGAAAAATGTGACATAATTAAATTAAATTGTATAAATTAATTTCCATTTACTTCAGATAATGAGCTTAGTCTTAAATAATAATCAGAATTTGCTATGCAATGCCCTGGGTTGAGATAATTGTGTTATGCAAAAATTCTCAGAACACTTTAACATCTGAATACTGAGCAATTTTAAAGTGTCCAGGGTTCTTTTATATTACTCAACCAACTTTTTTGCTGAGATATGTCCAATGTATCATAACGTTTTCTTTCCTGCAGGATATGAAATCACACTAAACATATAAGGTTTTTGTTTGTTAAGTGATAGAATATTAAGAATATGCATCCATTCATTTATAATTTATCCCATCTTCCCCTTACAAAGTTGCTGTACAACTTCAAAGTCAAAAGTTTGCATACTAAAATTACAAAATCTTCAGAAAAACTCAGAAAAGCACTGATGATTACATCATGACTTAGTAAACTTCCTCTAGGATGATTAAAAAAAATAAAATAAAATGGAGGTACAGCTGTGGAAGAAGGAACTGAAGGAAAAACAGAAACACAGCAGAACTAATATAAAAGACTAATGAACACTAATAACAAAACACAAAACCAATCCTAACACTTTGATGATAGCTTGATACATCTAAATGCAATAACTGTTGTAGAAAATATGACAAAATAAGGAGTGGTAGTTTGAGACGTTGAAAATCCATTAGGCTCCTAAATATACTGAAAAGCCATTGGAGGTCACTGATTATTAACAATAAATTAAAATGCTATTGAAATCTACGTCTTAATTCTGTCATAAATACTGAATAATCTGATGTTGATTAAATGTTTATCAAATTTTAAAACTAGTAAATATCAGCTTTCAACCCATCTGTATGATAACATACATTTTTGTCTTATTTACTTCAGGAAATGGGTGACACTCATAACAAATGAAACAGTTTCAGAGAATGCTCTGAATTTGGATACTAAACTATTACTACGTAGTTCAACTCTCCTGACAGAGCAAAGCAGAGGAATGTCGTAACTGCAAGAGGTGATTGGGAAATCCAATAATTTAATAATTCAGGAAGAGCTAGCAGATGCAGATGTGGCAATCTGCTAGCTATCTGCTGCAATCTGGAGCTTTTAAAACTGAACCCGAGGCAAAGGAAATCCCTCGTATAAAATAAAAAGTTATGAAGTTTACTCTGTACAGAGCTGATGTAAACAACAACAAACTTAAAAATAAAACCTAAACCTAAGAGAACAACAACAAAGTACAACTATCCAATGAAATCTAAAGAACACAGTGGAATCAATAATTGCAACTTAAAATAAACAAAAAGTTCAATCTAAATACTTATGATTGCAATTAAAACTCCCATTGGAAATATGTTGAGAATTTTGAAGAACAGATTGTGAAAAAATCTTTCTGTTGTAGCTCTAACGACGTTTTCATTTATTATCGTGTTTCTGCATGCCAAGCCCACACTGTTTATGTAGTATTGGTGTGTATTCTGCATTTAAAATCTCAGACGCAGGAATCTAATTCTTTCAGTCACTTTCCAAAGCTTGTGGCCATAGATGAGGGTAGGATCATAGATCGATCGCTAAATTGAGAGCTTCACCTTTTGGCTCAGGCAAAGCTCTTCACATATTCATTAAATAATAATCAGTTGGCTTACAGTATAATGATCAAAAAGCTAAGATTTTATTTATTTATTTATTTATTTTATCATTGACCTACAACTCAAAACTACCAGCTGGAACATGATGCTTATCGTGCTGAATTATAAAGAGAAGCAGTATGTTTCTCACCTGAAGGTTGCCTTTTATGCTGTCCAGTTCCTTTGATGTCTTTGAGAGCTGATGCAAGATGCTGCTTCGTTCACTGAAGACTTCTTTTAGCTTCTTCTCCAAACCATCGTAGCTTTGTCTATCGAGAGGAGAGAGATTTCACGATTTAATGTTTGCCATGAGCTGAGGAAATTCAATCATCAGAGAGCTCTTGAGGGACAGACGTGTTTCAACATGCAATAAAACACTTACTTTTCAAATAAAAGAACATCAGAGAGAGAGAAACGAATATCTATCCAGCAGAAAAGTATTGAATAATCAAAACTTTATATTTTGTTTTCTATTTAATGGAGCTTGAATTCAAAATAAATTAACTGTAAAATACAAATCACTGGGTCATTGATCAATTAGCTGTCACACTGCAACATTTTACAGACTTATTTCAAAAACTGGAACATTGTGTAGTGATCTGCACTAAAATGTTTTGTGCAAAAACATGTTTAACAAAAACAATTGAGAGTAACTAAGCATGTTTATTTTGCGATATCTAACCAGCAAGCTTAAGATAATCCTAAATGCTTTAACAGAAAGCAGCTTTACTTCCTTTCATGGTTGTTTGACCTAAAAAGGAGTTGTTTGATTTTTGAACACCCAGAATACCAGAGTCTAAAGCTTAGACTCTGGAAGTATCTTTTGGTGACCAAAGCTGCTGTGGCTATGTTCCCCATGTTGTATGGCATGCCAGTCTTTTGAAAGAAAAACAAAAACAAAACAAAGCTATGTTGCTCAAAAAGTTACAAACAAAAGATATTTTGTGAAAGTTAAGTTCTGTCATTTCTTTGAAGCATGAGTCAAATGTCATGCACTCCTGCTCTAAATACTGCATGTATACTAAGAATAAGAGGGTGAACTTCACAGTGTTCCACTCACTTCATCACAGTCAGGCAATTTTCTGTGTTGTCACCATCTATTTTAATTTCTTTTATGTTCAACTGACAATTTAAGAAGAAAATATTAGTGGTCTAAGAGTGCCCTAATTGGTTAGATATTTTTTCACTGAATTATTCAGATTGAGGACGGTGAATTAAGCTGTCGTTTCAGAATACTGACATGAGTAAGCTATCTGCATAATTTAATGTGAGGTTAAGTGATGTTAGTATTGTGTGATTGCTGTGATATTTAACTTGGAGTTCCATTGTTTCCGTTTCAGTGATGCACAGGTGTATCATTCATGCCATCTGAGAGCTGTGGCACTTATGTAATATAATCTTTCAACATTTCAAAAGAATCTGCAGTAGGTCGGCTGTGTTGTGATGGAACTGAGCAGGTTACATGGATAAATGCATATTAAGGTTATGTAGAAGTGTAATATTCCTGTGGTATGGTGTCTTTCAATGCAATTAAAACTAAAAGAAAGTTGAGAGAGTTCCAAGGTTAAATTCTAATATCAAGAGAAAGCTGAAAGAAGATTGAAAAGAAACTAAATAATCTGTTTACTTCCTGAAATCAATCAAATATCTTATTGATCTGAGCTTTTTATAGCTTAATAAAGACAAATGGATAACAACTGTTTTATATGGGACGTGATTACCTGAATGACAAAAAACTGTACTGGCATGAAGACATAAATTTAATCCCACAAAAATTAACAGATTTGACTAAACTGATTCCAATGGTTAATGGATACATTTTTGAAATTTTAATTAACAATCCACGACTCTCTTCTAACTCTTCAAAATATGAAACAAACCAGAACATGTCATTCAAGTAAGGCAGATGTGTGTAGATCTAGAAAAAGGTGGAAAACTGCAACAAGATATGACTATAATATGAAAAATAAAACTGCCTAAGGACATTTATCTAACAGGGAGTAATTCTGTTTATTTTACAGGTTTTTCCATACTTTTACCAGGAATACCATAATTGTCAAATGTCCTGAAAAAGAAACTGAGTTTCATCATGTCTTTGTAATAATTGAATAGAACTTTATTTGTTGTTTTCTTGTTTTTGTTTTCACACTAAGCAGAATATACGCTTTTTACAAATTAGTCTATTTCTAATTAGTTTGATTTTATTCATCTTCTCCACTCGGGATAATTATTTGCCTTGATTTCTGTGTATGGTATATTTCAGCAACATGGCAGTTCAAAATTCTATCTAAGCGTCAAAAAGTTATGAAGTATACTGTCAGCTTGAATAAATTCAAACAAAAACCTATTTATAACTAAACAAAATAAAAACTAAAAAGGCATTCAAAACCAATATACAACTGATTAAATGGGTCTCTATTTTTTTTTTCTTTGTGGATAAATTGGCAAATTACTTATATCTCTTCCTAATAATTATTTCTGCTTGCTTCCTCTTTTTTAAACTCATTCATGTGAACCAAAATTTGCCTGAGCTTCCTTTTCCGGTGAATAAAAATAGAAAACAAAAACGCTTGTGGATGGAGCTTATAGCGCCACTGAATCTGAAACATTATTCTGAATCCATGGCTTCAGTTTAGTCTGGGCTTTCTTCCAAAAACCTTCCGCACCCCGTGTCATAGATCCCAGCAGCAGATCATACACAATAACACATAAATCACTAACAGAAAAGCAACACCTGGGAAATAAATAAATAACACAACGTACTAAATTCCACACTTGACTTGCTACCATATGGCATTGGCGGGAAATTTATTACAGGTTCATGCAACGAGGGAAGATAGGGTGAGAGAATCCTCCCAGTCGGCCGTATTATTCATTACCCGATGGAATTGGCCCTGGGGTATCCATGAAATGAATAAGGCCTGTAATTTGAGCCTCACTGACACAGAAACATGTATATCAGAAGGACTTAAGTATTTTTATTTCAGCAACCCAATTCACTGTAAATTCCTCATTAGTGAAAACAAATAGTAACAGCTGCATAATTGTACCAAAGAATTCAGTACTCCAGCATCCTCCGTCTAAACAAAGCCTATGCTTGTTTGAGTCAGCGATGTTGATGACAGCTAAAATGCCCGACACGAAAAAGCTTCTGATCAGAAATGGCTCCACCAGGCAAAAGCCCATAAAGCAGCAGTGATGAGATAATGAAATCCTCTTTTTTTTTTTTTTTTTTGGAGCTGTGCGAATGGATCCCTGGCTGTCATAATGAAACTCACCAAACTCCAAAGATTAAGAGGGAGGTATCATTTAAAGAAGCAGATTACAGAGGACAAATATTTCCCTTCGAGTCATAGCGGATTTCAGAACATTTTTCCCTGCGTACCCTGTAGTGGAACTAGAACTGCTGATGCCATTTGAAGCACAACAGAAAATGAAAGTTGATTTGCAGACAATTAAGAAAGGCAAGTCTTAGTTTTATATACAAAAAAATGCTTAAGTTACACTGACCTCTAAATACCTGTAACTATACTTTTATCACAGTTAAGGATGCCAGACATGACTTGAATTTCAATGAGCTGCCTTAGACTAGAGATTTATTTGAAACACTCCACAGCTTCTTGGACGCTAGAATTGAAAAAGTTCTCTATAGAAAACTATTTTTCTATGATGACTTTCATAGATTTGGGTCATCACTCTTTGTGCAGACCAAGCGCTAGTTTGGTATTTGCCTGTCTTATTAAGGCTTTAAATATTGTCACCTACCGAAAATAATGGCCAGAGTCATTTTTTAATTTTGCCAACTGTGATTTTGGAAAAAAAATAAATAAATGAAAAAATACCATCGCAGGTTTGCCAAAAGTTGATTTGGGTCTAAAATTCAATTTTGGCAAACAAAATTACAAAAAATTAGGGCATTATTTTGGGAAGTTGTCATGTACTAATCATCCCTCCCTCTACAAAGACTTTTGGGCTTTGTATAGGGAGATGGCGTTTTGGTTCTTTGTTTTTAAAATTACTCAGTTGTCATCCCAATTTTGCCTTCAACATGACTACATTTAGAATCTCTATGCAATTCAACATTACACTATAAGGCATTAAAAGGTAAACTTGACCTGGGCTGTTGGAGAAGTAATGTATCTAACAGTTGAAAGCAACTCTCAAGGTCAGGACCTGGACATGCCTGGTTTTAACAAAGCTGCAAGCTAAAGGCTCAGGTGGCAACATGTTGGATGTGGTACAGGTAAGTGCACGAATTAAATAGCCTTTGGCATAACAAGAACAGTAACTCTAAAGCAGGGTGTCTGGTGTCAAGCAACTTTTAGATGTTTTGTTTTTCTTTTGTTTCAAATATATTTCCCAGGTATGTTTAAAAAGATAAGTTTTTCAATCCCTTTCCTTCTTAAAAATTGTAACCAGTTTGTTTTACAAAATATCTCGACATGTTTGGACAGAGCTTTTAGTCTAGTCTCTGCATGCATCCATCGAAACATTCAAGGTCACACTGCATAATGGACTCAGATCATGGTTAGCTGCATTCATATAATCAGGATCAAATTAATCTTTACATCTAATGTCCATATTGCCTCATTATTTTTACATTTTGCTTAGAAGAGAGTGGGGCTGGGAAATTATTTCCTTGCCTGTTTTGAGACAGTATTGGCTATTGACTTTAAATTATGCAGTGACATTGAAGATATTCCCCACCATAGAGTGCTTAGCAGTTAGCTGCAGTAAACATGAGAAGCTCAGTGTGTGTCAGCAGGTTGAGTAACCCAATGCCTTCCGCTCCAAAACATAAGCATAGCTATTTCTGGAAAATTTACAAGAGACGGACAGCATTTTAGACAAGGACAAATTAAAGGATTCCCTGGGGCTCAGTGCCTTTGGAGGCCTCTCCACTATGAGACCTGTCACTTTAATACCCACCAACAGCCTCGACTGAGCTCTATCAATCACGCATTTCAAATGTCAGCTGTGCACATAATTCAGTGAACACACAGACAGCAAGCTGCTATCTTTTAGGCATAACCAGATGTTTTTTTTTGGACACAAAGTAGCTTTCCAGACGGAGATATTTGAATATTTCCCAACAGCTTACAGCCTACGAAAAAGAAAGCCTCACTTTCTAATTGAGTCAGACTACCTTGAAAACATGAACACAGTGAACCAAAAAATTACAATCGAACGCAAAGTAACTTTCCACACTGAAATATTTGTATATTTCCCAAAAATATACAGCCTACAAAAATTGTATAATTTCATAACTCAGAGTACCATATAAATATAAGCATTTATAGGGTTTCCATCAACACAAAGTAACTTTCCAGAATGAGAAAATTTTATATTTTCGAGCAACT
Organism: Poecilia formosa; assembly: GCF_000485575.1. Taxonomy (NCBI): domain Eukaryota; kingdom Metazoa; phylum Chordata; class Actinopteri; order Cyprinodontiformes; family Poeciliidae; genus Poecilia; species Poecilia formosa. Next base: position 197,896 of record NW_006800473.1, on the reverse strand, counting down.
TCCTGAATATGGTAATCTGATTAAATAAATCTGACAATTGTTTTCAAAGCTTGAACTATCAAATGAAAACTCAAACACTGGCTGTGTTCCCAAGGAGAATATTCAAACTTAACGTAACATAGTTCAAATTATGAGATCGACAGTAAATATCTAAAGTTTTTAAAGGCTGAATCCACACAAATTCTACCAGCCAGTGGCAGCCAGTGGTTTAAACTGTACTTCCAATTTCAGGCTGGATTAATTATGCTGTTGAAACTGGGCAAATAAATGCTTTTAATAAGGAGGGCTGCCCAAGGCCTGTCAGCAAATTAATATATTCTTCTAGCAGAGCATGACCACCATAGAGCATCTAAAACAAAAGTCAGTCATGTTTACCAACTGCTGTATAAACAAGGCAGACAGCAGGGAATATTAATTGCATGCATGTCAGGGGATGTCTGACACTAAATCTGCCTTAATTGTTTAGTCAGGGGAAATGATGAAACAACTGGTGATGAGGAAGCCAATTTTGTTTGGTTAATAAAGGTCAGTGCAGTTTAGAGACCTTGAATGTCTCAGTATGTCAGGATATTAGTTTTAGATGTTCACTTGATTTTTTTTTTCTTTTTTGTAGTTTTATAATATTCACAAAAGGCAGACATTAAAATATTTACTGTAGCATTTCTCCACAAATAGCTTCTGTTTTACTAATTTGTGATAAATATTGTGAATGTGCGCAGTTTGCAATAACTAAAACAAAGTTTTTTGTCACTTCAGCACAGTGAAAATTTTCACTTTGATGGGAAGTCGCTTTTTCATGATTATCTTTTCTGCCATTTCTGCAGATCCTATGTTAAAACAATTTAAACAGACTCTACAATAATAAAAGCTGGGTTGCTTTGTCAATAAGTCCAGAGTAATTTCAATTACATATTTATTTACATATTTATGGCTCAAACTGATAAAATTAAGCTAAACCAAACCAGTTTTTCACATAGGCAATTACTGGAGATATTAATAATCTTACCTGTTTTCTGTTTTCTCACCTGTATTTCCAAGAGATTGTACATTTTGATAACAGCCTCCATTAAACGATCTACATTTCTCAAGTCACTATAGAAACTAGTGAAAGAAAGTTTAAAAAATGTACAAGATCCTTTTAATTTTTATCCCAGAAATTGACTTCCTCTTTAGTCTTTTTTTTAAGTCATGTAATTTTCAACCATGAGAAATTTAGGGCATTGAAAAAGAAATACTTAGCATACTAGATGAATAATTAAATGATTACTCGCAGGCTTTTTAATGCATAAGTAGGAGACACTTTCTGTGCCTCTGTTTATTGCACCCTACCTCTCGGCATATAGCTACTAAGAAATAATCACTACTTTTAGGTAAGAACCTCATGAAAAAGGAGGGAACATTTTCAATGCGGAAACCCCCATCTCCCTTTACTCACATGAAAACACATTTACACACAAACAACAAAAAAGTATAAACATACAGCTGGTTAGAAGAAAAATGTCTCATCGTACCAACAAAAAAAAAGCTAAGCTTATACGGCCTTGAGTTTGACTGGATTTGGTCATTTTCTATCTTAGTCTTAACAATTCGTTTGATCCACTTTGGTCACTACATTGCCAATAATTTTCACTGTGACATGAAATTATCTTGATGATGCTAATGTTTCTATTGGACATTTTGGAGTAGATTCTCACACTGAGAACAATAACCACTGAGAATCCACATGCGAGGAAAACCTAAATGTTGAAATTGCAGCTGATACCACAGTGAGACTCATTCACTGGAATGATGATCTACAGCAAGGAAGTCACATAGCTGCAGGGCTGGTGCAGAGGCAGTGATGTGGACAGAACAAATGAGAGGATCATCAACTTCTCAAGGTCCTGACCTGAGAACACACCCCTCAGCATCAGCATCAGTACTGTGCAGTAGGGAGTATAGACACCATTAAATTCCTTGGAGAGATCTCTGACCTCACCTGGTCGAAGAACATCATGGTGATTGTGAAAACAGCCCCACAATTTCAGAGGAAACTCTAACCTATCAGGCCCTACCAGCATCCTCTCAGCGTTCCAAAGAGGTGTGGTTGAGAATGTGTTGACAAACTCTATCTCAAAGTGGGAATCCAGCTGCATTATGGCAGACAAGGGTCCTGCAGAAGATATACAGAGGAGTGGAGAAAGTCATTGGAGTGTCTCTATCGTCTGTCCAGCATCTGTTGCAGAGTTGCTGCAGGAAAAGAGCACTAAATACTTTCGGAGACCCAACCTGAACTGCTGCACGTCCATAGCAAACACGTCCATATAAAACTGCTGAACTGTAATGTTGAGATTAACTTATTTGCATCAATAAAAGTAAAAATAAAAAAAATAAAAAATACAAGTAGAAAAGCAGAGCAGCAGTAAACAAATTCAATTTCAATTTTGGGGTATAAATCAAGATGCATTAGTGTTCAGGTTTTTGTATCAATAAAATTTGTTCCATTTAATAAGATATTCCACATTTTTTATTTACAGACTTGATCCCACCCAACTATTAGATTTATGCGGATTATTGCTTGTGAGATAGTATCATGTTTGACTGTATTTTCCTATGTTTCTAAAATAAATCTGATCATTGCAATTGTTGAGACACGTGTCATATTACCCAAAGACCAGAGACGCACAACCGAAATGAACAGCTTTCAGCCACAAGCTGTTAGAAAGCAAAACTCCAGACAGGATTATGCACTTTGCATTATTGGATCTATGCTGTTTTTTTTTTTGTTTTTTTTGTTTGTTTTTTTTTAATTTTGGGTAAGTATTCATTTAGTTTTCATCTTTCTGAGAGAAACTTTTTAACTTTGGGGTTTGCTATTAGATGTGCAAGGAAATTATTTTATATCTGGTCTTTTTTTCTTGGTTTTTGATGATGTTTCTTTTTTTTTTTTTTTTATCTACAGAAAATTATATTGCTTTATTGAAATTATACATTTACAGTTTTCCACAGGGGTGGGTGGACTTATTCTTGGTTCCACTGGCTTTATCCCCCAACTAAGAACTACTACCACGCAAATGGCTTTAAAAGCATCCAAAGAACATCTAACAACTGCAACCTTCAATTAAAGGTAGAATTTGAGTGCATCTAATGCACTTTCATCCATTTGTGGTTTTCAAAGCAGATATTCTAGCATCAATAATTGTTGTGCTATTATAAAGCTAGATAGGCATTTTTTACTCTAAAATGGCACACTGGCAGACTTCACCGCTCAGTATCTTGAGTGACAGAGTGTTTTTGTGGGTGGGTTTAACTTTTTTTTTAATTATGTTTTCACAACGTCTAATCAAGCTTTCATTCTAGTGCTCTTGGTCAGTTCTATGACAAAGAAAACATCCAGATATTCGGAGAACTAAAATGCTATGTTTGTCTTATTTTTTAGGCTTTTTGCAGTAATAATTGCATTGTGTGTAAATTATATCTTGAAGCACTATGGCCATATTTATAGCACATTCTTGAAGAAAAGGTAAATGTCTTCTTCTTCACCACAAACATTTATTTTGTAAATTTGCAGGTATCATGCTCTTTGCAGTAGAATACTACATGTAACTGATATATGTCATAGTAATAAAGAAGCACAAAACAACAAAAGATCCATCCATCCATTTTCTTACACCCTTATCCCATCGGGGTTGGGAGCGATGCTGGTGCCTATCTCCAGCTGTCAACGGGCGAGAGGCAGGGTACACTCTGGACAGAACTCCACTCCACCGCAGATGATAAAAGATCATTAGAGAAAAATAGTAGAGAGAAGCAGCTCTTAAGCAGTTGTGCTTAACAGTACTAAGATCCAGTATACTCCCCATTTTATTTCATGCTGCAAATATTCTATCATCCTATCTCCCTGGAATATCAACAGACCAATTCTGGACTGCACCTTCTGTTTGAAATAACTTTTTTCTGCCATGCCGAATGTATAGAAGCACTTGAGAACTGTAGCACATCACAGGCCATGTTTATGATGCATAAGAAACTAAAATGGGAAGACATGCAATTATGTATCCAGTTATGAAAAACTATTATTTGTAGCACAGTTACACCAATAAAGACAAAATATTAATATTTAGAATGTAGAACATCTGTTTATCTATCTTCACAATTGCTCCACAATGCATTCCTATGGGCTGTGGGAAGAGCAACGAGAGCAGTTTATGTAAACTCCACCCAAAAAAAGGCCAGGCCTGACTGCGATTAAAAACCCAGAATTGAGTTAGTGTGAGGAAAAAGCTCAATGCCCAGCACAACAGTGCTACAATTTTATTAGATTCAGTTTTGTACAGTGGACGCCCATCACAGACAAAAATAAATTGTTGTGCTTGACAAAATGACTAAAGGATTAAAGTCACTGTCTAAACCTTTAATCCGTGAACACTCAGCTGCTGTTAAAAGTGGATTTCTTCACAGATTTCCATTTCCCTCAGGAATGATCACAGTTGGTTGGTAAAATTGTTTCTGAAATGTAACTGTCAACACAAAGACACTCAATCTATTATCTATGGGACATGCATATCGTCACCTTCCTAAAATAAAGGCCAAAGTCATTTTTTGCTAAAACTCACTCTGGTGCTAGTAAGCCTCAGTTACCTGTCTAACTCCAAAATTTAACACCATTAGAGAGGAGGTGAATGGCTGAACTTGCTCTCTGCTCTGCAGCTCCTCCCCCACAGCGGAACCTGCTGTGAATGCACAGAATAGTGAGCATGGCCACAGACAACAACAGTTTGTTGCTCCATTAGTTTATCCATCCATGATTGACAGTGCTAAGATCCTCCTTCTGACTCTGATTGGTTGCTTCTGATTGAGAGTGGTGTATTTCTAAAGATGGCTATAGAATTGCTGGGAATAGGTAGATTCACTATGGCCATAGTGCTTCATTGCTGATCATTTCCCTCTGTTTGTCTCTGTTTGTCTGTTATACTGTCAGGGCATAGTGACAGTTTTAAGAAATATTTAAAAAATACATTTTTTGTAAAAGCTACCCTGTTTTTAACAGTATATATGTGTACATATATATTGAGATTAATTGATAGGGATTAAATCAACCTTAATCTCAAACATTGTAGCACAAATTACTTCAACGGTGTCCAATCACTTTCTCAAGTATTTATTAATGAGGTGAATACTAATTGAAGTCATGTGCATGTGGATTTGACCATACTTGGCAATAATATTTAGCTCATGCATAGTAGTTACAAATTTAAAGTGCAAGAACTCAGTTTTGGCATCAGAACTCAATAACAAAGAACCACATAGTTTAACTTAATCTTTACTAAAACATGACAATCTTCAGAGGAGTATAAGATCCAACAACTCGTTGTATCCATTGTCTTTTGGCTCACCTTTGAATGCAATTTGGTAAAAGTTCAAGAAAAATGACTGGTTATTATACAATGATTTGTACAAATCAAACAATCAAAAATGTTTGTCTCACAAGCTGAAAATGACACAAACACAAATGGAAGTCAATGAAATATTTGACGTAAATACAATAAACAGCTCTTGTCTCATAAAATGGCCCTCACCAGACTGCTGTTCCTTGTTTCTTCTCATCTGACCAGTAGCTATTAAGTTGGAAACTGGCAACAAACCGGCATTTGAAGCTGATTCACATCAAGGGCAATCAGCGAAGCCTCTTCTCGACTTCCAAGTGTCACTCACGGAAAACACAAGAGGATGAGTTAAGCCAGGCAAAAGAAACGGGAGGGCTGGTGTGTGAGGTGGAGAATTTAAAATTGTCTGACGGATGTGATTTGATTACTGGTTAACTATCCTGCTGGTGCACCACTCTGGTCTGGGGGAGAAACCTGCTGGTAGCTGGATTATCAATTTGGAGAAGGCAAGACTATTAGAATGTTGTTTCACTTTAGGCAGACTGACAATAATGGGGCCACTGCCTTTCTCTCTACTTGAAGTTGTCTTTCTGGTTGTTATTTGCCTCAGTGTTTTGCAACCTAACTAAAAATAAATGTTCTTGTCATACATAATAACGAATTTGTTTTCTGTTGGTGTGCTGTAGCACCTGCGTCTGCCATGTTTCAATTTTCGCACGAATCTGCCCACCATTATAAGAGTGGACACCAAACACCGCTCTACTTAAGTGCATTGGTTAAATGGCTAAGTTTGAAATTCATAATTTTTTAGAAACAACCAGCAGGGAAGTGAGAGCTATATTGATTCTCTTATAGCCTCTTCAACATATGGACTACTCTTTGTAAAATCATATTTATAATATCCCTCAAGGCTCAAATGTCAAGAAACACGGCCCTAATTCCACATGCATTTACAAATAAACACTCATTTTTCTCATGGATACGGCCTGTGTTCAGGCTGAAATTTAATTCAAACAAGTTGTGGATAAGTCAGATATGATCTGGGTTATTCACCAGTTGACAAAAATGGTTAACTCAAGATGGCTGCAATATAAACCCTGGGATTTCTTTGCTTTGTTTTTAAAAGTTATGTCCCTTCAAAAACAAAATCTGTCATGTTCCAAACTGTGTAATTGTATTAAATACATGTTGGGCCAGCTCAATAGGTTATTAAACATCCCAAAAGAAGGAACAAGACAAAAATGGTAGAAATTCTAATGACTAATAGTTTTTTTTTTTTTTTTTTTTTTGACGTATTTTACCGATTCTATGCAGAAGGATGCACGAAAACCTTTTGTCATGTAACACTATGTAATAGTGTGCAAAAAAACCTCAAAAAGTCTGGCAGCCCTCCTTAATGAATATTAATGTAAATTGACTGAGGTCTATAATGACACAAACAATGTATTCAGTTTAGATTAAAAGTCAATATGTTTGTTTTTAACTTTATTTCTGAAAAAGTGCTTACCACTTGGAAGCTTTGTCTTCGTAGTAATCAAAATCTGACAACACATATATCCCCCATTTCTGTTACTAGTGTTCCCTTTTACTTATTTGTAATAAATCAGGTTTTCAAACACCCAAAATTAAATCACCATTATATTTGATCCATTTTTATTAAAAGAGCTCAGCTAGAAAGTTGTGTTCTCCAAGATCCTATCCAATAGTGTAAGTTAAATGTTTCTATTTTTAATTTTTAAGATATTACATTAAGATTACTGTTTAAAAGTTATGGAAAGCGTTATTCACTATCATATTATTCTGATAGATATTTGTTTGAGGATGCTCTTTCTCTGATGTTACTAATCTTGAGGCCAAGAATCAACCTACACAAAACTTGGAGGAGAACGATTTACAACACTAGTACAAGGAGTAAACAGCTATTTATGTGGCATCAGCAAAGGTTTTTACAAATATCACTTAATAACCTGCTGAGGCAGTTCATAAGAGTTGAAGATGCAACTTTTTAACTTCTCACAAGACACTACGTTGTCTGAAACATTTCAATTTATGATTGCATAAAACCACATTATGCAATAGCTTTTTGACAGGTAAAAGGAAATCATTGGAAAAGCACTATATAAAGAATGCCTCAGGGGATCTAGTCTGACGGTGCATATGGAATTTGAAGTTTTATAAAACCTAAATGTTGCGAGTTATATTTATCTTCATAAATTTAATGATAACTGAGCAGGTTTTGAAGTACATACATAAGAAGATGTGCTGTAGGAACATTCCTGCAGCTGTTGCATTTTTGTACATACTAAATGAAACGTGTACAGAAGGAGATAAAATAGGTCCTTGTCTTGAAACCCAACATTTTCATATTAAACTTTGCTTACAGTGTTATTAGAAGTTCATCAGGTGAGAGAAAAACATTGTGTGTGTCACAATGATGAACTTATTTTAATTTCCCCTGGTTTTGCCCCAACAATATTTTTTACTTTTTTTTTGTTGTTGTTTTGTGAGATTTGTGACCTCAGTAATGTTGAACATAATATTTAAAACCTATTCTGTGGTTTATCAAAAAGATTTGAATTCAGCTCTATGTCATGACCCCTGCATCCCTGCAGTGTGCAGAGTGAATACAAAAAGATGTTTCAAGTACAGGATGAACAAGATGACAGATGGCAGCATGCTGATATGGTTTCTGGAAGAAAAAAAAAAAACTACAGAAGATCAGGATGTTATGTTCATTTTCAAACATAAATGTTTTCAGCTACCAGAGGCTTGTGCGCCCTCCTGCAAAGTCAAGATTACCAAATGATTTTTAATCTTGAAATTGATAAATCACCAAGCTAAAACATGGTACATATCTTTACACATCACAGGGACAAGGCAATGATCCTCTCTTTAATCTGCATGAGTTGCATATCAAATTTGTAATTACAGTTATTAGCATTTTAAGTACAAATGCAATCCTAATCTGGAGCCCATTTACATTCCTTTCACTGAACTGTGCCACATTTGACTGTACTGAAATGGATATTATCTCTAGTGCTACAAATAAATCCAATCTGAAGAAGGACTGAAGTGAGCCAAGGTTAATAGAGGTCCTCACCCCTAGTTGATAAAAATAAATGTGGGCAGCTGTGGTCTTTCACAAGAGTGACAAAAAAAAAAAGCATTTTGAAATTAGATTCTTCTTCCTCCACTCTTTCTGAGATAATTATCCTGTTACCATAAAGTATTTGATGCATTCCTCCATATAACAGTGTAATCAATGAGCAAAGTGTTAACAAACTCATAGTGGATCAGGTATAATTACAGTAACAAAAATATAAAGGAAAATGTGTTTTTTAATTGTTAACTTATAGGCAAAGAGAGCAAATATAAAATCAAAGATTGCATAAAAGTTTGCCTTTTAAAGAAGGAGTATCACCTACATTTTATAGCACAATTAAGTAACTATGTTAACTTCAGTTGTTATAAAAATGCCATACATATATAATATAGCGGAAAGGAAATTTGAATTCATCGTCTGAAAATTGGGCCTCTGTCTCTTTAAAAACTCCTGCTCTTTCTGAAACTTTGCCTTTAGAAAGTCATCACAACATCGCTGCTTTATTAACTTTTTAATAACGTTTTTACCAGCGTTGCACTGTAGTTTTTATACTCCTCCAAGGAGGAGTTGCATCTCGAAGCGGTGCTAGGTCAACCCAAGTGGCTGCCAAGACTAAAGGACTTCTCAAACATGCATGAAAAAGAAATCCAGCCGACACTCCAACTATGACTTTGATGAGGAATTAACATTGTAACATAACAAGTATGTATGTGAATGTACTCATTAGTTGTAATTTCAGTCCCACCTAGTTCATAAGTATATTTTTTGTTTCTTGTTAAATATGTTTAACTCCTTAAGATGCTTAAGTTAGATTTTCTTCTTTTAATAAAGAAACTATGTTTTATTGTGTTGTTACTGTTACGCACAAGAGCTGCAGCTACTTCAGGGTCATTTCTCCTTACCTTTGTATTGGTTAAGCTGAGCATCTTTTGTACCGAGCTCTGTCAGCAAAACCGTCAATCACACCTTTGTTGTTATGCCCCAGGTACCCGGACTCGCAGGATTTACCACTTGTTAACATGCTTAATGTGCTGAATTCTCTTTCAACTTGACCCTGTCTCAAACACCTGCACAATGAAAAGACAGACACCTTTTTCTCTTTGCCTGCCTCTACATTTTTTTTCTTTTTTACTTCCTTAACTTGTAGTAAAAGTGCACTTTTAAATGTATCAGAAAAGGTTTGGCTAGGGGCATTATTTCATGGTGGGACACTTTGAAGTAGGTTCATCATTCATTTCTTGAAATTTCCTTCAACAGAAATACTTGTCAAAAATATTAACAGAGTAAGGACTCGCAGCTATTTTGAATAGCAATGAGGTAAGATATATACTTCATTTGCTCTAATCAGGCATAAAACGGGATTATAAAGATTTATTTCTAAATGGAAAGAACATAGTCACAGTGATTTGCAAATTTCGACTGAACCCACTCAATGAAGATCACCGCAGATTAGCGTTGTAATACCTACATGTTTTTATGCAGAAAATATCATCTATAACCCTGTCATTTCAGAATGCACATATGCCAAACAACATTTAATACATAAACATATGCACAGTGATTTTGTTCAACCAAGTGCACAATGCAATGTTCTGTAGAGCAACTTTAAAAAGGGACACCAAAACAAAACAGAGAGGATTCCCGGCTATCACTAATCTCTCCAATTTGCAGCTACATTTAAAAAAGAAAAGACTATGTATCTTTGAAGAGCAATAAGGCATGCAGCTGGATCTGCACTTAATTACTCATTTGCATTTGAAACATCATCAAGCTGAATGCAAACAAAGAGAAAAATCTGCTAATGTCCAAATGGCTATTTGTAGCACCCAATCAGCCTAAACGCCATACATCCAGTAATAGGAAAGATGGCAAAATCTCTGCTGATAAAAGGTGATTTTACCAACAGTTGTGCATATGTTGCATTCAGGTACAGCTGGAACAGTAGCTTACTGAAATATCAAAACAACATCAAAGTGTTTTAAATCTAAAATATGAGCAAAATCTTAATAAAAAAATATATGTTAACATGAATCACCCTCAAGTAGCTGTAATGTTGTATAATCTGTGTATTATACATTAGTTATACATTATCAATTAGTTATACATTAGTTATACATTATTTATAATGTATCACATTACACATACTTTAGTTACTGAAAAAAATCTTCCCAAATCTCCAGCTGGTTCTGTACTTTTTTTTCTGTTTTAGAACTTTAGCGGTCTAATTTCTGAGTTTGGTGTAGATTACATATACTAATTAATATGATTTTCAAAAGCTATGTCTGTTCATATGCCACTTGACATTTTACTCTTCATAATTTAGCAACAAATGTATGGAAAGAAAAGGTACAAAAAGGGAAAATACTGTATCCATGTACTGTTACAGAAAAAAGTCTGGATGAGATGAAGCAACACATTTAGTAACACGTTGCAAAGTAAAAACAAAATTCAGAGTCAAATGAGTCTGTCGAGTCTCTATCAAGTAGTTTTATTCTGGCTGTCTTTTATAGATTTTAGTCAGCAGATCTTGTGACAGCAAGCTGGCACTGTTTGTGGGTGTTTCCCAGCAAAAGGGAAAAAAGACTGAGTTCATTTAACTATAGGTATGAAGTTGTGGATTGTTATGCACCAAGGATATTGTGGAGCTCAGCACAAGTGGTCTTGGGGTTGTGTTTGTTGTTAAGGAGGTGAATATTTATGCTATCACTTGCTTAATGTTACATATTTGTATTTAGTCTGCATTATTTTGTAGAAATTAGTCTTTATTTTGACAGAGATTTTTGTAAGGGTAAAAACTTACAAGAGGATGAATATATTTTATAGGCAATGGATATGCAGTTTACTGCTCTCTGTTGCATTTATCAGCTTTTATAATTTAATCTGAAGTCTCATGAAAGAAATCTAGGTAAAATTCATTATCATCAGTTAATAATAGATTAAATATGTGGTTGCTGTTCGATGTTGGAATAACTTTCCAATATTAATCAGGAGTGCCGTCACAAAATATATTTTTAATACACAAACTAAAAAAAGATGATTTTTCTCTATATTTTAACTAGAAGTAATGAATTTAGTTTTTAAGTAACTGATCTGCCCTATTTAGCCTTTGCTTTTTGTGTTTTGTTCTTGTTGATTATTTTATTTGTATAATATTTTGACCAACCCTGGTTTAAATAGTGTTCATAAATGTAGCAAATTTATTTTGAAAAACACATTTGACATATCTTACATTTAATTTAGCATGGACAAAGATGTTGGCAGACATGCTTGTTTTTCCCATCTGAACAACCATAACTATGTTCATACTATATTAAAAAAAATCTACTTTTAGTCAGACATCTTTTTGAATTATACTTTTTAACTAACTTGTCATATGTATATGAAAAGCAGTCAACTTTTTTTTCACATCTGAATGAAATTTTCTTGGAGGATTAGGTTACTTAAGAGCTTACAGTAGGTGAGTAGGTGTTGCAGTTGCAATTACTATGTGTGTGAAAACTGTGCTTAACTTCTTTAATTGTTTCCACATGCTTATAAAACCCAGTTCTGCAGATTCAGGGCAAATAAAATCTATGTCAAACTTGTGCAAGAATACTTCTAATTCAAGATATCTCTACATCCTAACTGATGACTATTTTTGAAATCCATGTACAGGTAATAAAGCAAAAAGTGGGAATGGGAAAAGAAAATATACCCATATTCCTGAAATACAGATTGATTGACAGCTCTGCTTTTCCTCCTAAGCCACTGGCATTTCTCCAACCAAAGCTTTAATGTTTCAATTTGTTTGATTCTTGTTTGCAGCTCAAGCTTTTACCTGGGGTTGTTGCTTGTCCTACTGCAAAAAGTACAAGATTGGCTTGGAGCAGTAACTACAGTATGAGATGTACTATTGAGGGCAAATAAATTAGAATACTACATGAGTAAATAAAAAAATTAAAAAATAAATAAACGATGTGACTTTAGGGCTATCCAGTTATATAATCCAAAAAGACAAGACCCTTGAAGGATAATGATTAAAATAATAATAGACTTGATGAATAATGCACATAATTATCAGTGTAAATATGACAATAGGCAGGACTTTGCAGATTCTAAAGGGGTCACAGGTAAGTTTGGGTTGAGTTTCTTTCTCTAAACTGTCTTAACAGATCAGCAGCTGAAAGTGAGGGCTGTGTGCAACTGTGAAATCTCTTATTTAAATCTTGTCTAGGACCTTAACTGCTTGTCACACTATCTCCCATCTTTTTTTGTACTATGAACTGTATAATAGAGCAGAAATGCCATTAAAATGGTCTTTGAGGGGGTACTTATCCAGAAATGCCACAGGGCTCTGAATATGCCCCTATGAGACCTGAGAAGTCTGCTTTGAAGATTTGCAAAGCATTACATTGATATGGTTTAAGAAGGTACGGTTCTACCTATCAAGATTAAGCATAACACAGAACATAATTTCTTACAGAAAGCAAGGTCGAGGAGCAGCCATGTCTTTTATTTTCTTATCATTATGGGGTAGAAAGTGTATTAAATGTGACTGTCATATTAGTTTGCACGTCAGGAATGCAAAAAAAATAAAAAATCAGTTCAAGTAAGTAAAATATTTTAATCCATCAAATCCATAGTATTTCCATTATAGTTCAACAGATTTCCAAAGTAGCTTCAGAATATCTCTACACTGAGCAAAATTATGACTCAAATGTTGTAAATAATGTATTATTTATATTATACAGGTATTTTAAATACATCTATAAATAACTGCTCCAAAAGACCTGCCAAGCATAAGTGTACTCAATTTCTGTTTGCATTACCTGCTTTTCTTGTTCAAACCTGCTAATCGACATCATAGTTAATTGGGGACAAAATCTATGTTCTGCTAATAATTACCTCATAGCATGTTTGCCTCATTTGAACCCAGTGTGACATATTGACCTCACTTGCTTTGTTTTGTCATCTGGGCATGGATTAAAAATAGCTAGTCCTCTTGCACACCTAAGATAATTGCATGTGGAGAAAAAAACATGAGAGGAGAAGAGCTTTAGAAAATACTCGGTCATCCATCTCACCAATCGTCAAATAAAATGTCTCATAACAGGTTCACAGCTCTTGTTTTCATGTCCAATAGATGTCCTTTCATTTTATGGGAAAAATTCTTTTGTTTTTTTATGGGAAACAGTGTGCAAAAGGGAGCACTTATTTCGATTTAGAATCAGTTTTTAAAATACAAGTTGCAATGTCATGTTATAAAAACTGTAAACCTGGCACATACAGAATTTAAGCGATTCTATCTTGGTTTAATATCCAAGGATGATAGTGCCAAAGGACATTTTTGCTAGAATTATAGCATCCTTGAACTATGTGTTCTGCAGGGAATAAACAGTGAAACAGAGTCCTGGGTTACTACACTTTAATTGGTATAGAAATTTATGTTAGGTAGATGTAATCTGTTCATTTTTTATTTTATTTTATTTTATTTTTGCGGATGCTCAGGAAGCACATTCCATCTAACAAGAAAACAGAAGCAAACTATTTGATTAGTGTTGAAATTCCCAGTGTTCTTTGAAAGCAGCATGGTTTCACTTTATCACAATGCTGCGTTGCTAGACTGACAAATGGAGTGTATCAGTTCAGTGATTGATATGCCCACATCAAAACCCTGCTTGCTAACCCTGAGAGCAGATGTCTAAAACAAAGTAAAACCAACCAATCATATCTTTCCTCTTTCTAATCTTTCTAATCATAACTTCTATGACAAGTGTAATCTGCTATAGGGGCCACCAATCAGAGCTTAGCCTGTATGTTATTGTAGAATTGCTGGACTTCAGTTAGATACAAGAGTGTGATGGCTGCCATGTTCAACAATCTTACAACAAGAAGGAGATAGCTGATCAGTTTATTCTGCCATTGAAGGTAGATTAAAAACAGTTTGGAAAATATATGGCTAAACGACAAACCTTTGCTCAATAAATAAATATGCAATGTGTCATTTGAATTCTAAAACTTGATTTCAAACTTGTTTGGTTGAATGCCTGCTGTGTTGATGGGTTCACTTCATGGTGAATGTTGTGTCAGACCAAATTTGTTTCTGGGTTTAATTGTTTGAGAATTAAGACAAGATGCACATATTTGTTGTATGTTGGACCAGTAAACTTGCATTTATACATTTAAAATTTTAGGCCTCTAATCCTCCCCTCCTACACAAAGCATTTCCAAAGCCATTGCTCAGAGAGCTCAGTAACCAGAAGTGTAGACTTGCCTTTCAATTCTAACCAGTTGTCATGCTGGAAAGGATGTTTTTTTTGTTTGTTTTTTTTCCCAGCAAATAAACCTGAATCCAATGATGTTTAAACTCTACACAGAAGTAGCCATGAAACCCTGTCTTGATTGGATTTTAGAGCTGGATGAGCAAAGCAGAAATGCCCCCATTTGTTATTTAGTTGCCACACTTTTGGAGCACTGCCCAATTAAAATATTCCAAGCACAATTTAACAGCACTTGACAATATCTTGACAGTTGTATTAGTCACACTCATGGTAGAGATCAGCCTGTTATCGGTGCTTCATGCATGCTCACTGGACCTTGGTGGAAACCACTGCTTGGACAGATTCGGTTTGGATATTGAGTGCAATATCCAACTTTCTTTACAAGAAATGTCAAGTTGTTAAATTTGGTCAAACTAAAAAATAACTTTTATTTACAAAGCAAAACCACTCTTTCATTCAATGAAACTTGATGGCCATAAATGAATAAATGTAAAAAATAACTAAATAAAAAAAATCAAGTCAACAATTTTGCATAAGCCTGTACAACTAGATAAAGAAACAACGACATATATGACATGACCTTCCAAACATGAACACAAGGCTGGTTGTCATACAAGAGGAAAATGAATAATAGCACTGACTTTCATTGCCATTGTTTAAACTGTCATTTTACTGTGGAGACCCATAATATGTGTGTCTACAGTGAATGGTAATAAATTTGACATATGCTTGATGAGCCCTATTTTTCCTCTCAAATTGGACAAATGGAGGAAGAATTGCATACTGGCCACATGAGACAATTTCATCACAGATAAGTCTTTAATGATGCCTCATCTGCATTTTTCAATTTATGGAGTGCCAAAAATAGATTACTTGCTGGGCTTTGTTAAAATGAGTCATGTTAAACGGAGAGCAGTGCAATATTCACATATCAAGTTTCCGTGTCTATTTTACCAGTAATTCATTTCTGTGATTTTTATTAAAACCATTGCTAATAAATGAAGATTACGATGATTAATGATGATTGCTTGTTCAGCTCACTAAATACCAGCTGGAGGGCTTGGTTTATTTATTCAGTTATTCTCTTTCATGGAGAAGAGAGAAATGTGTTTATTTTAGTTCAGAGAGCTAAAACAGAAACCACAATAATGAGTAATGGTTTTCTGAAAGGCTTATCGATCCTAAATCATTGGTGGAAGAAAAATATACTAAGCAACGGATATTTACTTCAGTTTTTAACTTTGTAACTACTCAGTAACAGACTGCATGGATATACTCTACCAATGATCCCATCTGCCAAAAATATTGCATTATGCAATGAAATTACAGCAAACAGAAAAATAAGGTAGAAAGTAAAACGTACCTGTCTGGTTTTATCTTTGAAACAAATGTTAGCACGACTTCAAAAACCAAAATATTTCTAGAGTTTCACAAATCACTGGATTTCATTCAAACAGAAACATAGGCAACGCTGCATCATTCATGTTACAAGAAGGAGAATACGTTACTGATCACAGATGAAAATCATGTTATTTTGGTTACTCAGTTTGAGTTTATATCTGAACTATAATAAACAAATATGACACAAAGAATATGAAAAAAAAATGAAAAAAGACAATGTCTTGTTTGAGTGAAGAATTAATTAGAAACTGGACCATCTGTGAAAAAATTTAATCTTCAGTTATCGTGGTGCATTTCTGAATATTATTTTATTGCTTAAAAATTCAAAAGATTTAAATGCTTTGGAGAAAGTTATTGCTTATTCCAAGAAGACAATATTGGAATAAGCAAGTTGTTGGAACTTAGAACTTATAAGTTCTAAGTACTAGCAACTTATATAAATGCCATATAAACCACACATATGCAACACTGCTACACATACAACCACCAAAACAGAGATACAGTCATAACATTACTTTATTTCATGCTTCAATATGGAGATACTCTGTCTTCAGACTATCACATTAAGGTCCTCTGTGCTGATCATGCACTTGACCCACTATCTGATTAATTCTGCTAATCATTATTTGACCACTTGAGAGTCTTGACCTTTGATTTCCAAATTATAAACTGTTTAAAAAAAAGAGAGACAGCCCTTTTAGGTAAATTTAACGTACCCATCCTAATTATGTTTGAATGCTACATCCTTTATTCCAATAAACACTCACTATACAAAATATACAAGCAACACTTCTTCATAGATGTGACAGAACTTCCAAGTTCCAACAAATGTGTCTCATAACTTCTAGTTAAACCCCATCTAAAATGTTTTAGATACACCAACATGTTGATACTCACAACTGTGTAAGCTAAGCTTACTATTTAGATATAGCTAATCAGTACAAATCCATTCATGCTGACTAAAACTAAAAATTAAGTTTTTTTTTGGTCATTAGGAAATCCTCTCCTCAAATTTGCTGAAACAGAATCAGTTTAGATAAATATTTTGTCAGAACTAGTTTTTGTGCATAGATTATGTGGCTTTCCACAAGGACCCATGTGCCCTGCTAAAAGCTGGGACAAAGACTTGGCCTTGGACTTCAGAGATTGGCTGAGCTATTGACAACACAGCCTCTTTTCCTGCATATTCCAGCCAAAACCATTAGCATTTGGATAAATTTTGATAAACGGCACAGGATCATAAGCTGAATCCTGTGATGAAATCAGACAGATAATGGCAAACGATTGCACCATATTAGGGATTCAAATGTCTTGTTTGCCACTACTGATTTTGAATTCTTCTCTCAACGAGGCTCATACTGTATATCCTCCCGACTGTGAATCCTGATCTGGACAAAAGCAGAGCAAGGAAAGAAAGGGAACCTGCTCCTGCTCACCTCATCCTATCTAACACCATCGTGTTGGCTCTTATGTCTCTTTACGTGAGTGTCAAAATCAGAATAATCTGTTAGTGTTGCTGCTATGGGTTCTCAGCTCATCTGTGACCTTTAAGATTTAAGATGAGACACAAAGTGTTAGCTCAGTGGTCCTTTCTCCTCATTTTATTTTGGTTTGGTTCTGATTAAATATTTAGAATAGTTTCACAGAAATACAAAATGGCGAGAGGTGCAAATAAAAAAAAAAAAGCCTGTTGATAAGTCAGTCCTAAGAAACAGTGTGATGAACTGTCATAAAAAAAACTTGGATAAAAAAATTACTCCAGTTATATTGCTTCAAGCACTTTGAATTAAGAGATGATAGACATTAGGATGGTTGCTACAAATCACAAAGCCACAACACAGAACTGTGGCAGAGATGCTGCTGGTGAGCCAAAACAAAAGCACCATCTTATCTCAAGTTGATTTTAAGACTCTTGAGGATTATACAGGTTGTCTGTCTGCTACATGTTTCTTCAGTTTTTGCTACATGTTGATTAGTGTGATTAGTTGTCTCATGTGTTTATGTGCAGATTGTATGATGCCACACAAATTGATTTTTATTCATCTAAATTCATCTAGACATCTACAGGAATCGGAATGTAATAAAATTCCTAAATAACACACACATTTCATAAATACAGGTCATTTAAAGGTTTCAGTGTTACAGTTAATTAAAAGATGGAATAAAAGATGAATTTCCATTAGAGTAGCACTCTGATTAGCCTGTTTATTTTCAGTTCAGAATCCTTGTATTTGACATACCAAGTATTCAGGGATTATTTAAGACAATGGTAAATGGATACAAAATAAATATTGAGAAACTTTTTTTTTTCTTTGTGCTGCAGGGGAAAATTCATAGCTTAAAATGCAAAGCTTGTCAGTATTCTTTATTTTTTGGGATGCAAGCTTTTAACTATATTTTTTAAAAAGCAAATTACCTAAAAACAAACATTTTTTGGAGAAGAGGAACTGCTTAGAGCAACAACAGATGAAGAATTTGCACAAATCACAGGTAGTGTTTGAATGCAAAATATTATATGTCACATATTCAAAGGAAGGCATAAACTGTCTCTGCCTAAAATACACCCAAATCCATATATTTTATGTATATTTTATGACAAATGGGGCTTCAAGGGTATTTTGAAAGTCATAAAATTATACTGCAATTAAAATGATTTTAGAACCATGATTTAAACTTGATCAGAGTACAGACACAGGGCAACAATTATTTACTGTAGGCACTGATTGGAAGACATCAGTTTGGATTGGTCTTATTAATTAATTTTGTTAAGCTTGTCATTTTAATATATGTCTTCTATCTAAAAGACAGATGGTTAGTTTATAACACTGATCACTGCGTATTTCCTACCTCGCACACAGCATGCATCTAGTACTGCACGCTTATAAGCCTTGAGGCTATATTGCGAAGATTATTACAGTGTCAGCCTAGAAAGCTTTCTTGAGTTAATCAAAATGTGAAATGAAGTACAGATTATTGGTAATAATGCAATGTTCTAATGGTAAATCTCATATCATGGTTTCAATATAGATATTTCAAAACATTGCTTCTATGCCAAAATACACTGTGTGAGGAGAAAACTGAACAGTATGAGAAATTCTGGGGTTTCATGAACATCACCGTCAGCTCATCATGTTGACCCGGCTTGCAAACTTTAGTGATTCTAATTTGCAAGACCATTTACAAGATCTGAAAAAACTAAAAATATGTACTTCTTGTGTCCCATTGGACTACAACCCCCCAAGAGGTTCAAAATATACGTAGGTGCCATAGCTGTATGTACAATAGTTCTAGGGAATTTACGCAGAGATTCAAACTTTGTCACATGAAGCTCATACAACCTCAAAGTATGAATTGCATTTCTCACACACACACATCAAACAGCTCAACCATCTGCCTCAACCCCCCAACTGGTTGGGGCAGATGGCTGCTCTCCTTGTGTCCGGACCTACTTCAGATCTCTTCCTGCTGAAACAGAGTTCTTCCTCTCCACTGTCCCCAGTGGGCCCACATGTGTTCAGGATAAAGGACTTGTGAATTTTAATTTCTTAAATAATAGCTGCATGTACTGTATACGTGTTTGATTAAAAAGCTTGTATGAGGATCAGCTTCGGCATGAAGTAATATGATTAATTTGGTAGAATTTGAACGGTACTAATCATAATATATTAAGTGGATCTCAACTAATCTTGCAGTTGTTTTTATATCTACAGTCCAGTCATATTTATTACACTAAACTTTTCTTTCTGTGCTCAGTCTCCAAACGTTTCTCCAAACAGCAAAAGCAGAATGACGCCAACAAGGGGCCAACAGTGGAGGATGGCAAATAGAAAGAGAGAGAGCAAAATAACATACATGATTAATCCTTATTCAACATTACATTGCTGGTGTCATGAAGAGGTGATTGTGAGGATTAACGCAGAGACCCAGGTTGTGATGAAGTTGATGATGGATTTAATGAAGAAAGCTCAACAACAGTCCAGAAACAGGCAGCACGGCAGAGAGTTGGCACACAGCTAATTACCGATAGCAACTGAAAAACTGAGGACTGAATAAGAGAACTAACCAACAAAGAACTTTACAGTACGACTGTGATGGCAGGCAGACAAACGACAAATGACATTCAATGGGGATCCGACAAGAGACAAAGACAACAGGTGGGACTAAATACACAAGGAGGGTAATCAAGGAATGAGACACACCTGGGAAGCAATCAATGGGGAAGACGCAGATCAGAGACTCAGGACAGAAACTGAACACAGAAAAACCTTACAATACACAGAAACACGGATCATGACAGCTGGATTCTGCTGACAGATCTGTTTACAAAGAACAGATAAAACTGAGCAACAAGAAAAACAAATATGAGTGTTGTGTCCAGTCAAATATATGCTCTTTTGCATCATTGATTTATACTGGATAATGGGAAAACATGACAATGGCTCAAAGGACAACGTAATGAATAAGACATATTCCATAAAGAATCCAAAATACAGCAAAAGAATCGCAATTATCTATGTAATTTTATGGAAATTACTCTTGGTATTTTGACTCAATTAATGTTAAGATTGTTTATATATATAAATTCACACATTTTCTTTTACGGTGTAAATCTGTCAAATTCCCCACCCCCCCGACATCAATAAAAGAACTGAGTCAAATCTGGCCAGTAAACTCCCTAAACAATACCATTCTGTTGATTAGAGTGCATGAAATCTATCAGAATATTATCCTGCTGTCAGAGCATAATGCCAAGCTAAGCTGATCAGCATCTGGCCACCGCAAACAACCACCACCTTTCTGCTTTCTCCATGGCTAATTTACATAAATACATATTTCGTCTTGCTTCTTGTCTTGTCAGAAGTGTGACCAGACAAACATTCATGAGGTACAAGTACACCGTTAACACCTGTTTGCAGGCTGAGTAACTAATTAAGTGTTCAGCTGCAGCACATTTAGCAGCATGTGGCCAAACCTGGAAATGTCACTTTGGTTCTTTGATTCTTGCACGCACCTCACCCTTCAGCTTTACTGAGAAAAATGAGATGTCTGCCCATCTGTCAGCTCTATAACTTGTAGTTAAAAACTTTTAGTCTGCTTCTTGGTTAACCCTTTTTTTCCCCCCAAGAGGTGCATTTTCAAAGAATTGTCTATGGTTTAATTTGTTGAATTTCCTGTTAATAGAGTTAATTTGTTCTATTGTTCTGACAAATTACGGTGAAGCACTTTCTCATTCTACAATAACATGATATACCATAGAGAAGAAAAGTTATTCATGATCTGTTTTATTCATCCTGCACCTGGGTAACGTAACCAGCTTGTGAATGTTGCTTCTCTATTATAACAAAATCAGCTTTTGATGACTATTTTTAGTCCTGCCCCATAACATTAACTTTAGTCTGTTGGCACATCTGGCATGTTGAAAAGTTTTGAAAGAAAGTGTCTATATGTTTTGCTTTCAGTAAACATTTCAGTGAACCATCAGTAGTGTAGTAGTGCATTTCTCTTGTTTTATTATGGTCTTTAGCAGATCTTACAAACAGAAAACTTACTGAGGGAGTGACCGTGACAATTTTTATATGCAGTGCAAATGCTACATACTTACAAAATAATATTTAGGAAAAGTGACAACAATTTGTATAAACATACACCACCTTACCCAAACAGCTTATCATAAAGCATAATGAAACCCAACATAAACTTTGCAACTCTTATATTGTAGGAAGATATATAAATAATGCTTAAGCAGATGCTCATATTGAATTCTTAATTTAAAAATAGATTCTACAGCATCGAAGTAATATTTGTGATAAAAGAGAAAAACAACTAAATGAGCTCCTAGGAACATTTAAAAACGTCCTTTTAGTACAAGAGGAGGTCTACAGAAGATTACCTGTTGTATGTGAGTCAAGTGACAACAGTAGACACAGTAGACACATTATTCTCATGTGCAACCTTGTGTTTGACCTTCATCTGCCTGCACAGCTCAAAAACAGCCTGCCCATTTTGATCATTTTATCTCTAAATGGTAGGCAAATCTACCTTCTTGAAAGACCTGTTTCATCTGTCAAGAGATGGATTTCAGAGCCAATTCCAATAACTTTCCTTAATGACACTGTAAATCCAAATGTTACACTGAACCACATTATGTCTGCTTTAAATGAAAAGTGGTATATTTCCCTAATATCAAACTGTTAAACTGCTACAAATACACAGTCAATAACAAACACCCTTGTGTAGGGGTACGACCAAAATACCTGGAATGGTTTGCTCAGCTGCAGCAGCCTCTGTTCAGAGGAATGTGTTGATAAACTACATGCATTAGGCTTTGTTCATTTTTTGCATTAATAGACTACAGTGAGGCATAGACCATGCAGTCTTGCACATTTACAATCTCAAGGGAGCTGACAATATTGGTTTCTAGAATTGCGTGTGTAATATTTTGTTGCAGAAAATAAATCTCATTGCAGTATTTTGCCAGAGTTTCTATAGCCTTTGGAATCACAAACAAAACAAAACTTGCCCAATATCCATAATGTGATTTGTTGCAGTTGGCCAACTTATTGCTAAACCAGACAGAATAAATAGAAACAACCACAGATCTGAAATATGCCATAATACTCCTTCATTCGTGTAAGAATTCAAAGCACAGAGCATAAGAGAGCTTTCCATAGAAACCAACAACTGTTTTACAGAAGATCTGTTTAGATACATAAATGACAACATTTCCAAAACGGTGGAACTTGACCTAATTGTTAAAGCTGCAGTCAAAAGCTTTAACCAGCTCACCATTGCTATCATTAACCTCATTTATTTATTTCTTTTACAAATCTCTAGCACATAAAAGTCAACATTTAATCTTTTGAAAAGGCTGAGTTAAGAACTGTAATCAATTTATCCCCTTCCCACTGACCTCATTATAAGGTGTCAATATTCACACCTTACAAAAGTGCACCGTTTTGACTGGAAGTAGAAGTTTAGTTAGCTTGACAAAAAACAAGATTTTGATCAGTTGTCATGGAAATGGTTGGATTTTCTCAGTTGTAAAGACATAGTTGTTGAACCATGTAGTAACTAAGACATCACCATGACAACAGGCCATTTTCTCTCACTAATAAAGACTGCAAACCAGCCATAGGGAGAAATAAAAATACCTTAAATAAATTTCTATCTTTCCTGAAACAAGGTCACAACTTAGGATGTTTAAATTAACATACTGGTTGAAAATACAGCAGCAGAATCTCAGATTTATATCAAACCTTGTGTTCATTTGTTTAGGTCTGTCTGTGTAACATACCGTATCATTACTGTGCTGATGGCCTGAATTGGGCCTTTTATGATTCTTAGGAGTTTATTTAAATAAGCCAATAAACATATGGCAGGTCTTAAACCACCTGCTAAATGGTAAGGAAAAAAATAAAAATGACCCTCAAAATAAAGGAAAGCAGAATTCAGATCAGAATCCCTTATCTACGCTGTTAATCTTGGCAACTTTTTTTCCTTTAAATTGTGAAAAGAAATGTATTTAGAGCAACTTCACATTTTTTTAGCCACATAAAAGACGCATCTTAATATACAATGCAACATATTAGAATTAGAAATACCAAACATGACCTGTGTTATTCTCATAAAATTATGTTTTGCTTTTTCTTTTTTTCAATTTTATGTTGTGCTAACAATGGTCTTGGACTAACCAGGGGTTTAAAAAAAGAGACAGAAACACAAGCAAAGGCGACACATGGCCAGAGGGAATGTGCTTTCATCAATCTGAACACAGACAACTACAAGTGACAAGCAACAGTCAAAGAAACAAGTCTGGGCATGCATTCTCAGGTGAAATCACAGATACATTGGTGTTCAGACTGGATTCAGATATGCTCCTGCCTTTTTGCAATAAAGCGTGTACCACAAATCTAAGCCAGTTAACCATGACATCAATACAAACTGAAAACACATGTATATTTGCAAACTATATAAATAAATCTTTATTTAATTGAACTTTCATTGCAAGGATTCATTCATTTTAAGAAGAGGCAAACAGTCAACTTTGTGTTGTGTGTTGAACTGACCAATATTACGGTAGCAGATTAAATTAGTCTTTAATAAAAATGCATTTATCATCCACTCTTTAGCCTGGAAAAGTTAATAAGGTGCAGATTGAGGTTAAAAAAACAGCAGTGAAACAAACAAGCCACCAGATGAGGGTCTAACGATAAACAAGGGAAGAGCCTACACTCCAAAATAATCAGGAGCTTAAAAAAGCTTGTTGGGCTTATTATTTTTAGTTGATTACCTGGCATCTTTCAACTAATGCAAGGTGTTGTGCATCCTCTTAGTAATTTGCATAAACCTGACAAAAAAATAAATATGGTGCAGTAGACAGGAAAAGCTTCAATTTTCTTGGCTTATTAGCATTCTTACAAGAAAAAACTTTGTATTCTTCATTAATTTTATTTATTTATTTTTTTTTTTGAGTCTAGGAGAGTAAAACTGATACCGCAATCTCGATTCCTGAGTCTCTGTGTAGTGTGTGGCCGCATATCAAGTCTCATTTTATTTCTGCTGGAAAAAGCCACCTCCCGTCAGTCATCCCTCCATGGTTAGAAAAACAACTGCCAAGACTTGAAAGTTGCCCAAGTCAGATAATGTACTGTGGTGAACAGAAAGCCCTAATGTGCTGTTTTCTTTTTTTCTT
The DNA here is from genome assembly GCF_000485575.1 of Poecilia formosa. Taxonomy (NCBI): domain Eukaryota; kingdom Metazoa; phylum Chordata; class Actinopteri; order Cyprinodontiformes; family Poeciliidae; genus Poecilia; species Poecilia formosa. The sequence goes on along the minus strand of NW_006800473.1, from coordinate 173,074 downwards.
TTCCCTGAGTCTTCCTTTGCTTCACATAATAGCAAAGAAAAAATGCATTCAATTTAAAGTTTATCAGGTAAAACTAACTCAAGCAAATGTAACATTGGTGCAATAAATCTGCCACTCTTAAAGGGCTTTAGGTATTGGGTACAATGTGGCAGTAGGTTTTGACTGACAATTAATTCTTTATGTCACTTTAACCTAAAAACCGGAGAAAGCCTCTGGTAAAGTTTAAAATGTGAAAATCCACAATTTCATCATAATGAAACATGTTTTTGTAGTTAAAATTGTTCAAGCACAAAGACAATTAACTTTCCAAACAGAACATATTTTGTTCAAAAATGTGGTAAATTTTATCTTTCTGAAATAATTATGCCGGGATTTGTAATGTTATTTAGCTTTATTGTAATTTTAATATTAGTGCAAAACATAAAGTTGGACTAAAGGGGATTCAGTAATGTTAATGTTAATCTGCACTCTGAATCTGTGCTCTGCTGCCACAATGGAGACTGAAATTACAAGCTCCACTTCAGCCAAAGTTTTTGAATCAAGGAACATTTCTAAAATTAAAGTGACCAGAAGCTGGCAAAAGAGAGTGTTCCTGTATTCACTTCATTGGGAGGAAATCCTGCAACCCGAAGCAGTGGCTCAACTGCACCAGACACAAATCTAGGTCAAAGATGATACTGAGATGAGAATATTTTAAAATGCTTCAAAAGTAAAGCTGATTTATTTTTTCCCTCAGCTTCCTCGGTGACAAGAGGGTACAGAAGGAGCTGCATAGGACAATAAGTAACAAGAAAGTGTCCTGCCGGGTGTCTGACAATGGCCTTTTCTGCCATCGATGGAAATTTATTTTCCGAAGCAGCACTCTGCTCAGTGCAAACACAACCAGGGTCAAAGTACAATAGGACCTGCAGTGTAAAAGGCCTTTAGTTGGTCTGGGACTCTTGAAATAGTTGAGACCTACCCACAGCTAAAAGAGAAATTGGCTTGTACTTGGCTTAGTTGTAGTTGTAAAAACTTGGTGTGAGAAGATTTCAGAGAGGTTATGAAGCCAGACTTTTTGTGCTTTGTCAACTCCATAACGGTAGGGATGAGGAGCGATTGACCTAAGATATAGTCAGGCAGCAAAAGTAACATTTTTAGTTTCTCTGCTACTCATATTGTTCTTTTTGGGGTGTAAAAGTCAAATGTCTTGGGCGAAGAGGGATTGTCCCCATCACTGTTGCTGATTTCACAAAGGTTAGCATGGAATCAGGCAGTGTTTTCAAACCATCACACTTCTCACCCTTTCTAGGAACATCCACATTGTCAAAATCTTCAGATTCACGAAGAACAACAGGGTTTTCATCATTTTAAAGAAATGTGTCAATGGGGCAAAGTGAAATTCCGTGTCTAATTCTTCTATATAAGCTTGACAAGAGTATGTAGGGAGAAGGGATTTGGACATATCTGATCAAGGTACTGAGTTTTGAATAAGGGATGAAGGGCATGGGATAAGGATCAATGGATATATATAGATGGTTGCACAGAATAAACCACATTTCATTGATTTTTATGGTAGAAACTTTGAGTTCACATGAAAATAATGAAAGCCATTGGGATTTATGTTTTATATATAATGGCATTCATTACTCTAAAGGGTTAGCTACGTATTAGTTTAGGAAAAAGCAAACAATATTGAGTCTTACTTAAAACAAAATATAGGTGCATCATGCACAGAAAAATCCAGGAGATATGTAAATCTGATGAAACACTTATAAAGAGTCCAGAGTAGTTGTAATATTCTTCAAAAGTGGCAGGTTATCCCTGAAAATATCACCTGCAGTGAAGCAAAGATTCCATGGCATATTGAGCATGCAGTGTATATTGATTTTCCACCTCTGTGCACATGTGCACTGCTGATGCTCACTTTTCCATTGACTTCAGGTAGTTTCTGAAAGCCCACAGTGTTGTCAGAGAACAGATGTCTGCATCAGAGGTGGAGACAAGAGGTGCAGTTGTTCACACTGCAGAATTAGAACTGAGGCTTTCATGAGGTAAGAATTTCAGCTTCACATACATTAAACCTATTGATCATTTGTTACTGCGTAAAATCACCAAGTCAGCAGCTAGAAAATCATCTTACTATTATTCTCCGAATCTTCTGTTTTCATCCTCTCTCAGTCAAATCTGGTCTTGTTTTTTTAGTTCAGGGGTGTCTGGTAGCCACTCCATTATAGTCACAGGATAACAGCAATTTGGCCAATTCAGTCAAGTTGGCTCTGTTTATTCATACATCTAATCGGGCTAAATATTCCCCAGAGGTCTTGTGAACAACCTGATAAACAAGTACACTGTGAAGTCACCGTCAATAAAACAAAGTCAGCAGGAGGTCACTGAATGTAGTTTTACCTGGTATCCAGTGGAGGACAATCTATTTTTTTTTTTTTGAGAAACTGCCATAAGCAGTAACAATGCAGCTCTCCGCATTAATCTGTTAATTTGCTTTTCCTTTCCTGTGTTATTATAGTTGTAACTTTTGTATTTGTGGATTATAGATTTGTTTCTCAAATAATCAACACTAGAACATATGATTTGGTGAAGGGCTTTATGTGATATACTTTATACTATATGAAGCCATTTCATACGATCTTGCCAATATAACTATGGAAAGCCATATTAAACTGTGAAATTGAGTGAAATGGGTAGAATTAAACTGAAATGAAAATACTAATTGAAATTACTGATGCAAGAAAAAGCCTGGTTGGGGTTGGATACATACAATTCTGTCTGCTCTGACTTTTTTTTTTTCCACAGTTGGATGATCTCTTTGAAGAGTGTACAGATTACTATTTAATAGATTGCTATGTTACACCTGTCCACTAGACAACCTTAGAGACTTTCTTCTGTATAGCACAAGAAAATGCATGATTTGCATGGTCATATAGTTAGTGTAGATGTCCACTCCATTTTTTTTTTTACATCACTACCAGCCTGTAAATATGTCAACTGGTGCATGTACATCGATGCACATGTACTGGAGTTTCTTGACTTATGTTACTTTAATGCTCTGACCTTAATTGAAAGCTCCCATAAAGCAATGTCAAAAGACATAAACGTAACGTTGTAAAATAAACCACCCATGTGAGTATTACCTGAAACATTTAAGTGAACCCATTGTGTTTCCCAGTAACACTGTGGGTGATACAAAAAGGTTATTTTTAAGTACAGCTGTATTGTTTTATTAATGTGCTTTTTTACTTAAACCACAAGGCAGTCATTTGTCAAATGAGGCTTGCAGGTCTTTACGGGGAAAGAAAAAGCAAAGTTGCAATCCCTGACAGACTGATGACTAACTGTGCTGTCACTAAATTAAACTAGAAAGAAACTATAATAATTCAAGGAAAGTCACAAAAGCAACAATGTTGGACACTGTGTTTGTTCTGTAGTAACAGCATTGTGAGTAAAATTTAAAAAAAAAAGTGCACCAGTCCAAAATGTTCTTAATATGTTTTTGTTGATCTTTTTCTTTACTCATTTTCCATCTCTTGAATTCCGCTGTTGCTGCCCAAATCTCTTAAAGAAATTGGCCATTAACCTTGAAATGGTGACTGAGTGTCTATGGGTAACAAGCAATTTTTTTTATTCTCGCTGATTGATGAGGAGGCAAATGGCTCCAAGTTTTACATCTGTCAGATGAAAAGAACAAATGTTAAGAATGCAGGATTCTGAGCATTGGTGCAAAGGAAACTTACAAATCCTTATCATGGGGGACTAACATGATAAATAGACCTGCCAACCTTGATGAAAGTCTCGGAGGACTTGTGGTTTTAAAAACAAATTACATACCAAACCATGATTTTTGTGTACAATATATTCTTAATATAAGTACAGTTCAACAAATTTGAATACTGTTACTAATATCGGAGTCCCAAGTCATATACTAAATAGATGCAGCACACAGAGTGAAATATTTTAAGCCTTTTTTTTTTTGCTTAGACAAAATAAACTAAAATTCTCACAGAATTGTTTTTACATTAAGAAAAAAGTTACACCTTACTTAAAGAAAGTCAAGTGAAACGAAAAATTGTGTTAATAAAAAGGCACAGCAACTGGGATAAAAGCAGACTTGAGAGGATTGTCAATCAAAATCCATTCCATTGGGAGTTTTACAAGGAATGGCCTGAGGGTTGAGTCAGCACATCAAGAGCCACTACACACAGATGAATCCTACACATGTGCTACAAATGTTGCGTTGCTACTCCTGAACTAGAGACAAAGTCAGAAGTGTCATACATTGGCTAAGGAGGAAAAGAACTGGACTGTTGCTCAGTAGCCGGAAGTTCTCTTTTCAACTCAAAGTAAGTTTGCATTTCATTTAGAAATCAATCTCCCAGAGTCCTGAGGAAAGTGGAAAGGCACAGAGTCCACATTGCTCAAAGTTCAGTGTGACGCTTCCACAGTCAGTGATAATTTGGGGTGCAATGTCCTCCGCTGGTGTTGGTTCACTGTGTTTTCTAAAATCCAACACAGCCGTCTACCAGGAAATGTTAGAGCACTTCCTGCTTCCTTTTGTTCACACACTTTACGGAGATTATGATTGCATTTTCCAAAAGGACTTTTCACCTGCCCACACCCCCAAGATCTGGTTCAATTACCATGGTAATACTATGCTTGATTGGCCAGCAAACTGGCTTGACCTGAACCCAATAGATACTCAATGGACTATTGTCAAGAGGAAGAAGAGAGACGCAAGACACAACAACGCAAATGACCTTAAGGTCACTATCAAAGCAACCTGGGCTTGCATTACATCTCAGCAGTATCAAAGCATGATCACTTTAATGCCACACCCCACTGATACAATCGTTCAAGCAAAAGGAGGACCAAACAGGTATTAGCATTGAAATTTACATACTTTTCAAAACTCTGACATTTCTGTTTAAAACGTAATAGTTGGTATGTTATATTCTGAATGAAACATTGGATTTAGTGTTTTCATTATCCATGAACCATAATCATAATCAAAATTACAAGAAATACAATCTTGAAATATGTATTGAATCTTTATAATGAGTTTCACTTTCTGGAATAACTGACAAACCACTGGACTGTTGAAGAGCAAGATGACAGGAACCTCTGGCTATAGATGTTCCATGTGACTTTTTTTTTTTAGAATGAAATGTCACGTGATTTTTTTTTTAATTCTCTTGAATTTTTACCTTGTTCTTGAGCTGTCTGGTCAGGGCATTCTTGAAAATTAGATTTTTCATTTTCAAGCAGCTTTTATTATTGTTAACGAAAGGTTAATAATGATTTGAGTTTTACCCATGTCTCCTTATAACATAGCCCTAAAAACTTAAAGGACAACAACAATAAACACTCTACCATTTAGTAACGTTAGAGCCTCAATTGGTTTTAAATTAAATGTAAGGAGATAATTGTAATGTGCCACAGTTCTTTTGAATGTCAGCTCCTGCGAGTTCAGTAAAGGACTGACCTTCAAATGGCCTTTAGAATCAATAAATAAATTAAATCAAGCAGTGGTAGTGGAGATCTAAAACCTGGTTGAGTTAAAAGACAACACTAAGATTTCAGGGTGATCTATTAATTAGAACTTACTATGGTCAAGTTTGTTTTTATGTTCAGTATTAAAAGAACATGCATTGCTTCCTGTGTTGTAAATTATGAATACATGGGGAAAAAACACCAATGGATAGAATGAGAAGTACTTGAGATACACCCCCACATCCCCCACGTCTGAGGTGACTTGAGCACCTAAATTTTATGGAGGTATTTACATGCACATGTTAAGAAGGTCCAGTTATTATTCCAGTCTTCCAAGTCAAAGTGTTGATTAATGAGGCTGACAGCTATGCACAGTGTGAAAGCCCTTTGGCTCCATCAGTCATTAATCATGTCCATACTGTCATAAACACTAGTTATGTTGGTGTCCTGAAATTTATGCAAGATCTATGTAATTTCATTTGTCAAACACACTCAGGGCAGAAGGGCCAAAAGTTACCAAGAAAAACTACCTTAGAGTGACATTTAATAACCTGAGATATATGTAAAGATTGCAAGTTTATAATCTTAAAATATGACTGGGAGTGATATAATATATTGTATCTGGTATCTAGTTATAAATATCTTGGAAAAAAAAAGATCTGACTAGAACTTTTAAAGTCTAACCAATGGGTTTTTTTCTCAAAATGACATGGTTTCACAGTATGGGTAATGATGTCCACAACAAATCTCCAAAGTGTATTTTGCCTTTTTGCCATCTTTGAGCTTCTAATTATTAAAAATGTGATGTTGAAATTCTCCAATTTGGATATGTATTGCTAATGGAATTATCATTTGAAAACTGTTTCGTAGGCCTATTATTTCTAGTAATATCTGTCCATTTGTTTGATAATCTGAATAATTTAAGTAAATTAAATAATGAGGTTAAAACTAAATTTGTATGGGGGAAAAATACTTTTTCACAGCAATACATATGCACAATAATGCTCACTCAAGTCCCCACTTGCTTGGTCAGAGAACTTCTTGTTTCCAAGTCAAGCTCTGTTCTGCAGACTTGTTATTTTGATCACATTCAAGGCATCTTGTCTTTCTCGTCAGTTTTCCAAGACAGCCACTCTATCAAGTATCTCCTTTGCTGCATCTTGCTAGATCCTCTATTAAGAGATTGCCACTCCAAGGTTCTTAACAAGGCTGAAGCATGTGATTTCATTGGAAGTCTGGGAGGTAGTCAACACAGTATTGGATTGTCAATACACATTTTGTGCAGCACTCAGCAGCTGATCACCTCTAAGCGGGATCAGTGCGGGGATTCCATCTACCCAAAATGAGATCAAAAGGCAGTGGTTTTCAGTATACAAACTGATAATTTTTTACTGCCTGAAAAATTTTTATTTTCTTATGGATCCATTTACTGATATTCTTCTCAGCGAACTTCAAGTTTTTTTTTTCTTTTGTGTTTAGAGATTGTCTTTAAAGTCAGCACCTTATGCCTCGACAGCAGCCTGTTGTTTTTTTTTCTTTTGTCCTTTCCTTTGTTTTTCTTAGCATTCCAAGTAAGAATGAATACAATAAAAGCATTTGTAGCTCAATAGATATATTATTAGTAAAACTATTAGTTAGGGGTATGGTCCATATTTTGTGTCAACATGGGAAACACTTTGGCTTTCATTAGTCTTCATGACTTAATCTCTTAGAGTCTTAAACAACTTTGTGAGTAGCATTTGCTTTTATGAATACTTCTTCCAACAAAGAGATTTAATAAAATATGATTTGTGTAGCATATTGTTTAAACTGGAAATGGGAGCAATAACAGAGATAACTGATTTTGACACAGTAATAGCTTTAGCAATGATGCACTGTCAACACTTATGAGTATGACAGTGATTCAGATGAAAAAAACTACATTAGAAACAGCTTAGCTAAATCTTTGCTGTTTCACTCTTGGGGGAGAGATACAAAACAAGCTTGTGCTGGAGAGTAAATTGTAGTGAGTTGTAGATTTTTGTGGATTTTCGATGGTTAGTTTTTACACATTAGATGTCTGATATCCCACCTTTTGGAGCAGAGCTGAGTAACAGCACACAGACTGAAGACAGAAGAGAGCATCCGTAAGATATACTTTATGCAGTCTTATTGGTATGGAGAAACATAATGGGGCTTTTCATGGATTCATCATCTATAATATGTATAAAAAAAGAATGTTCTTCTTGAAAAATTGAATAGAACTATAAATACATTACTGTTTTGCTCTTTATGTTCACTCATCAGTGAAAATTTTCTTTTTTTCTTTTTTAAAGAAAACCTTCAAGGTGTGAGTGTTTTCTGGCAGTAAAAAAATTAATCAAAATCTGCCCAAAACAAAAAGATCTACATTTGTTGGTGGTAAAGATTTTTGCATTACTGTACATACTACTTTTGTTTTATTTGATTTATGTGCCTGCTTTTCCTAGGAAGATCACACATCTCTTATTGACATAGTTCATATTTAAAAAAATCTCAATAGATCAATGAATGTCTGAAAATACTTGCAGAGTTATGCTAAACTATGGAGATTTCACTAAAGCTTTAAATTTGGTTAGATATAAAATCTAGATTGCCTAGATTGAAGGCAGATTTTCTAGTTTATTTCTTGCTCTTGGAACCACTCTTGCAAACTGTTCACTGAAAGAAATTGCAGTTTTCTTGTTTCTATATCAAACACTAAGCAAGAATGAATTCTACATCAAATAGTAAGCCAGAATAAATTGTACCCAAAATGATTTTGTAAATTAATCGACTATTCATGAAAAATAAGTTATTTAAAAAGGTCAAACAAACTTTGTAGATCTTCCTAATAGACTTGCAATTATTCAAAGGTGGAAATTGAATAGTACAGGTTTTACCTAGAATATGAATGTCAAATGATGTAACTCCGTATTTGGAAAAAAAAAAGCCAAAAGATAATGTCCAGTGATCAAATATCAAAGACTAAAGAAATAAAGAAATGTATTACAATACTTGCTCAGAGCTTATGTCGTTCCCCCCTGTATATTCATTTTAATAAAAAGCATTGTTTTTTCTATAGCACAAATGGGAAGTATGTCAAAGAATATAGGTTTTATTTCACAGCCAAATAGATTTAAAAAAATAAAAAATAAAATCTATTTATGGCAGTTCCACTCCATATGCCACCCTATTTCCTTTATGGATAGTTTTTGCTCTAATTGCTGAAAGAAAAGTCCTTGCATAAAACCTAGAAAGCACAGGCAACTCATACCTTGATGTTCTGGAAAACACATGGCACAACACATGCATTTATCCATGGTTTCTTCACTTTTCTTTCAGCTTATCCTGTGACTGTCAGTGACTTAACCTTTCTAGTGCCATATACTTTGTGCATAGTTTGGTGTTTTGGTAAAATCCTCAGGTAAGGAAAATGAAAAACTCAAATTCAATGCAGGCTTTTCCAATTAACCCAATAAAGTCCCTGCAGATGGTGACAGCTAAAAACATTATGATGGATGCTCTTCATTTCTCCATCCTCAATCTATATCAATCAATCAAGGGGGCAGTTGAGGTCAGAGTGTTCTTACACCTGTCTTATTTAGCCCAGTGTTATTTGTCTGGGATTATAAGCCAAACCTAACCATTTCTCTAGGGGAGGTCTAGATGATGTGCCAAGTACAGGCTAGGGGATAATTAACTCAGCTTTCTAATTAGGACAAAGCAATCCACTGAGGATACAAGTAGGGAAAGGATAAATACTAAAGTGTCAGTGGAGGAAGAGGAGGGCAGGACAGGCAGACAGATGCATGGAATGGGAAAAGGAGAAATGGACTGAGAAACTTTAAACACTTTCTAAAATGCAACAGTGATTGATACAATGTGTCCTTTTTGCAACAGTCATCCATTCTTCTGTATGTTGCCATAATGTTTGAGGTTTGAAAATGTAACAAATGACTTTGTATCTCCTGCCTACTTGTCAAAGTGAAAAATACAGAGACTTAAAAATGTGTCACAATCTGTTTAGCTATTCATCAAGTATTCGCTTCGATAAATAATCCTGCTGAGAATTGTGCAGGTTTTCGTAGCTGCCGTCGTCTACAGGTGACATTGTGGTCAACAGATTGTAAGGTTTTTAAAAGACACAAGCAGCTTTCAGTTCTCAAATTCAGAAGTTTAAATATTGTAATTCCAAGAACGTTTTGAGATTCTGTGACACCACAACCACAATCTTGAATGTATTTTATTAGGATGTTTATGTGATAGACCAACACAACGTTGTGAATTATCATGAAGTGGAAATTAAACTACTCATGGTTAGAAGTGGTTTTCAAATCAGAAGAGCTTGTCATGCATTTGTGTCATTGTAAAATATAATGCAGCTTGTAGTGGACTGTTACATAAGACGCCAACAAAATGCACTGAGGCTTGTGGTTATGATAAAATGTGGAAAAAGTTGAGGGGGTGTTAATACTTTAAGTGTGCGGTACAGTACAGTATTCCCAAATGCTAATGTAATGAAACGTTTTTGAACTGCAACAATATGGGATCGCAGATATTTTTACACTAGCCGATGGCAGGTTACAGATGCATAAATACACAAGTGTAGCAACTGATTTAAGCCCTCATTTCACCAACAGGGGCTTCTACGCAATCATGCACATTCAGCTAACGCAAACCTCAATATAAAATCTGCCTTTGAGGCACCGTCCCACAATATTGCCCAGAGACGTAAAAGTGTTTTACGCTTTGCGATGTTGCTGCTATGAAATATTTGGAGTTAGATTTTATTACTGCTTTATTGCTTTGCATTGTGACTGATTACTCTGTTTGGTTTTAACTTATCTGAGTGCCTCAACAGTTACAATTACCAAACTGGAGAAAGATGAGTCAAGTTTGAAGTACTGTATTCAATCATTGCATATATAAAAATTAGACTGTAAAAATGAAGCAATGGTGAACAGCACATTTTTGAGTGTTTTTCATTTTTTCAGAACATGCCATAGAAAACACATCTTGAATATTCATTTTACATTTTCATATTAAAAACTAAATGTTGTTAATTGTTCTAGTTTTATGCTGAGTTTGTCTCATATTGTCATCCATGCAAAGGCAATCATTGTCACAGGAAGTGTGTTAATTAGAGATGTTCATTTGAAAGGACTAATTTGCTAACATCTCAGTACACTGTCACCACTGTTGTGTTTGTTGGGTTTTTCTAAAGCAATTGCATTTGTCATCTCCACCTAATGTGACACACACACATATACACCCATATATGCACACACACACACACACCTACACACACAATAATAATAATACATATATATTTACTAAATAAATGTTTTGAAAAATAATTTATTTTTAAGTTAGGAATGAGTAAGAGAATAAGGAATTATATTTCACTTAAACCCCCAACAGATTTTGTGTCTCAAGAGCAGCTCATCTTGTCTTATGTCTATATGATTCCATGATTCTGTAAAAGAAACTGTAAGTTGAAATCATCCATTGTCTGCAGGATAGCCTCTTAAGTAATGCAAATTTTGTAGTTGCCTAATATACTGACTCTTTAATCTTTGTCTCATGAATCAGCTGCCTGGGCCACTCTAATATCCCCTTAAAATTAAAATAAAAGATGCTGACAAGGCAGAAGAGGGCATGGAAGTAGAGCAAAATGTTCTCAGGTAACTACTTGGCTACCTCTTCATTTCACTGGAAAACTAAACAGATTAGATATCATGTCAGTTTTTTAAAGATGTTTATCAGACAGACCTGTACAGAGTGCCGTATGGCATCACATTTTAGGTGTTTTATCAGATTTGGTCTTTAGCCTTTAGAGGTGCTTTTCCTCCCCATTAACCCATCACTTTCAGACATGACACCAAACAAATGCAGTCCTTTGTGAAGTAAGGACAAGTTTAATAGAGATAATATGGTTTGTGGGACCCGTTCGGTTTCAATTGGACTTTGTTTAATAACTAATATGTTAAAAAAGAGTCACATGTTAAAAATTACATTTGTGTAAATAAAAGCAAAATGATTTGACAACAGATATTTTCTTTTACACTAAATGTACTGGAGTAAGGCTTACAATACCCATCTTGACCTATGTCAGCTGTTCAACAGCCATGCTGGAGCAAATTATGGATTCACCCCCAGCTGTCGTTGGCTTTGTTTTGCCAGCTGAAGCCGATTTATTTATTTATGGACATTCATCATCAGATGAACAACTTGTGACAGTGGCTAAAGGCAGACAATCCTCCATAAATGAATTGTATGTACAAATTGATTATTTAACAACAGACGCTTACAAGTCAACAAGTATTAAACTGAGAGCTATACAAGAGTCTGAGCAGTTGCATAATTTATTGCCTGTGTTGAAATTAAGTTTTTATTTCTTGATGCAATATGTTATTGCTTACACACACCCTCACGTGCATGCATATTCTGTATTTTATATAAAGTTTATTTGGAATCTTAGGAATAAATGAACAAAATTATTCAGGTTTATTTATTCTAATTTTTCCTATTACAATTAGCAATTTCACTTTGACATGCTACGATTGTTCTTGACTAGTTTTTTTCAACTTAAGTGATTTTTTTGAGTTTTTGCATTCTTATCTTAGAGTCCAAATAGTGCCCAAACACAGCCTTTACCCCAACATATTGCTGAAACTTCATTACAAATTATAAATATTTCAGATAAATGTTCATAAGCCAGTCTTTTCATACTGCATCCTTCCAAGTAGCAGCAATACTATTTGTGAGTCGATGAGCTGCCTGTCACAGACAGGGTGGACAGATAAAATAGGTTGCCACATGACATTGAGGTACCCCAAGGGTGGAAGTGAGTATCTACCAGCCTGAGGACTTAGCACTCCCTGACAGCTTATCAATGTTGATTTTTTTTGTATTTTTTCTTCTTCTTTTAGTTGGTAAGGAAAGCATTTACACATTATAGTTTTCTGTCACTATTTAGGAATTAAAGGTTTAATTTTGAAATCACATCTTTATTATACTTCCCACCAAAACTGAAGTGGTTACAGCAACAAAAGAGTTATGTTAATTATTCACATGTAATTAATAGTTGTTTTTTTTTCTCTTTGTCTCACTTGGTAAAAATACCTCATTATGCTCTATTCTTACTTCTGTGGAGCAGAAGAAGTTTCCTTTGTTACATATTTAAGTGAGCAAAATATTAACCTAACACAAAAGTGTAAATCTAAACATGAACCATTGCTATCAATACTGTAGACAATAGTAGAGAAGCAAACTGTGGGTTGCTGAGTGCAAATTGCATTTTGGAGACTAATAATGGATGCATTACTTTCATGGTATAAGTTGTGGTTTGTGTTTCAATAGTTTAAAAGATCCATATTATCAGTATTATCAGCAATAGACTTCTGACACCTCATCCTGTAAGCTAAAGGTCAGGAGCAACTCTGTGCATCTGCTTTTTAAGCTTGAAATGTAAAATAATTTCTTTCAGTAACTGAACATTGGAATAGCAATTTGTCACCTTAAATCAGCTAATACCTATAACTGGATCGTTTCTAAAGATGCAGCTTTAATATTTTGGCACAATAAAAACATTCCCAAGCTTTGTAGTAAATATTAACCATACAGTTTCAACAAAATTTGGCAGTGACAGGTTTGAATCTGGTTGATGTGCAAGATGCCAAAGCTGCCAAAGCTGCATGAGAATTACAAGCATACTGTAAAAGACAAACACTGATGTTATCACTGAAATTCCCTGCATTTACTTACTCTAACTTAAAATATATTGCTTGTGACAAATTGCTCTTGACTCTGGGCCAGGGACATTTGAGACACTACCAGAAATATAAAAGTATAAAAATGCTTTTGTGTTTGACAAGACAGTGGGTGTTAATTGGTTGCTTCTGCAAAAACAGCATGGCCTAAAACACTCAAGTGTAACCCTTTCAATATTAAATCTAAGCATGTAGTGAGTTTGACCTTTTGCTGTGAAAATACGGAAAAATATGAGTGGAAATTACCTCAATGCAAAAAGTCAACACCCTCTGTTTTTAATTTAAATGTATTTAGATCAACAATGTTATGTTTCTCAAGAAGTCTGAAGATGTAGTCAAATCACATATTTTTTTTAAATGCTTTATTTTAATTTTATTATCTGGATGCACGTTAACATTTCTATAAAAGAGATTATTTCACAGCTGTGACTTGTCCTTGAGAGCCTTGAAGCATTTTGAAGCTCACAGGAGCTAATTTATAATAAATGTCACACCAGAGGGGGGAAAGAATGTCCTCCAAAACTGTAGATTGTTTCCTGCCAATAGAATTTACCACCTTCCTGTCTACACTTCTTTTTACATCAAAATTCATTTCTGTAATTTTCACTCAGATAAACTTTAAATTTGCATTCATGTTTTCATCAGTTTCTCATTCATGTAACAGTTAACTTTTGGCACTGCAAATGTCAGGGAAGCGTGGGAGGAAATCTTTATTGTTTTAACGTGGCTTTTATGAGATGATGAGCTCTTGAGAAATCAGGCACGTCCACCCTTCACCTTTGTTTCCTCCAGGAAGACATTTTAAAACAGTTGTCTTTGACAAGCGTTTGACATTGTAAATCTAATTATGTAAATATGATTGATTGGGGGGGTGCTTTTAAATCATCGGGGTGGACAGTAAGGTCAAGCTGATAAACTAATTCAAAGTGAATATGTGTTGTTTTTTTATCTCTTGAAGGTGATGATGCAGGCAGATAAAAGTCCTGCTGGGGCCACTATTCACTGTCACTGTCTGTCTCAGTGGCCTTCCATTGCATTATTTGTAAGGACAGCTGTCTGTGGCTACATAAATATGCACCCGTTAGGGGTCACTGCAATCAATGACGACTGACTGACATATTAGATGTTGGGTTAAAGGCATATGTAAGTGAATGGAGTTGACTGACCCACGTACATTGATCCAGGGTTTTTGGTGTATGAAGGACAAGGACGATGACGCCCACTGATGCTAGACTGCTATAACATTCTTTACAGGGAACATACTGCCCATATCTATGTGAATAGAATGCAATACAATATCTCTGCATGACACTCCTAGATCAGGGGAGCAAGAACAATTTCCAAAACCTAACCATACAATAAGGATGCAAACAATATAAATAAACTGCAGGCATCCTCTGGAAAACAGACGTTCCTGTCGGAGGTGCCTGTAACAGGGTACCATATGTGCTTGCTGAGATAAAACGGAAGGGATGGGCACACCCCCTGCAGGTAAATACTCATCAGACCAGAGTATTGGCTGCTGTGTTTCCAGATTATTCCATCATTTGCTGGCAGTGCCAGTAAATGTCCTGCAGTCTTTGATATTCTCTGAAGAGTCTGGATGCTGGTGAGCAAGAACTGGCTCAAAAGGAACCTCTCCATACCCCTGGAAGGTGAACATATGTCTTGTTTAACATATGGGAACCATTAATCATGCCATTTTTGTTTTTCTTGCCTGAGCCACATCAAATCTATTTGCACATTAAAGCGTTGTGCTATGGCACATTGCCTTTTGGAAGCATTTATGCTGTTTTATTAAGGGGTATCTTATTAAAAAGTGTTGAACTGAAATGAACACCACACTTTTAAATTTTTATTCGTAATAAATTTGGACAACTATATGTGCTTTTTCTTTAACTTCACAATTAGGACCTGCTAAGTGTTAAACTATAAAATCCAAATAGCTGAAGCCCTTAAAGCTTGAGGTTATAATGTGACAAAAGTGAAAAAGGTCAAGAGGGTTATATTATTGAGACTTGCTTTATGCATTGTCTTTATGCGGTTATATGATTTAAGATCTTGTCTAACCAGATATCTTGTCGTCCTTTTCCATTTTAATATATGTGGACATGTTTTACTGATCAAAGCTGCACTGCAGTCACTGATCACAGCCAGTCAACATTCACAAACCATTACATCCCATGTTTGTACTCTGTGGACCATGGGTAGCCCAGCTCTTTACGTCTCTCCAATAAAAATGCAATTAAAAGTAAATCCAGTCTCATGCATAGTACATTGGCTTGTTCAATGAACTTCAATGTAACCGCCGTGGATGCAATGAGTTTTTCATGGGCCAATGACAATTTAATAATAGCATTTCAATAACAGACTTTGGCTTAGTCTGCTCTCCACAAAGATAAGTACTGCACTCTACTTTGAGATGAATGAAGATGAGATAAAACTATCTGCACCCTTCAAATGGCCATTTCATTTCACCAACACAGGATATTGTTGGCTATTACAGCTGCAGCAATGCTGCTTGAGCCTCTTTACGACTGCTCGGATTATAATGTCACAGAGGTGCTCTTATCTGCTTGGGTGTGTCAAATGAGTGACATAGCAGAAATCTTAGGTGCTACTCTTTGTGCTCGGAGATGTACAGATTTGTAGTTGGTACTACTGGAAGATCGAATTAGCTTGAGTCTCATCATATGAAGAATTAGGTGTTCTGTTTTGAACTAAGTGACTAACTTCAAAAGCAACCTGAATGAACAGGCAACAGAAACACCTTAAAAAAAACAAATGCACTTAACAATTTATATGAATGCTATAAGCAACCCAGCTTCTGTTGGAGATCAGTAGAAGAAATTGTTGTCCTGATATGAAACAAACATCAAGCAAGAAAGCAAAACCCCCCAAAAAAGCCTAACAAATATCCCAGAAAGAAAAACAAATAGAGAAAATCATCCATCTTCAGGAAATGATTTTCTCAAGCCAGTCAGGGTAATTATTACAGATCTTGGAGCTCTGTGTCATTCGCATATGTTAATTGTGCATCACAAGAATGCAAATATTCTTGCATTCTTAAGGTTTTATTTTTGTTTGGATTTGCACAGTTTAACCATTTTCATAATTTGGGGAGGGATTTTATTAAGTACAGATCCATTTAATTTCTATTGCCACCACTAGTACAGATTTGTGACGTCATCAGAAATCCAAGAACGAGTAGCCGGAGCAGAAATAATAAACAAAAGCTAAAAGCCACCAATTTCTCTCTTTTTTATATTATTATTATTATTATTATTATTATTATAAAAAAATAAAAAACAAAAACAAAAAAAACAAACACTTTAGCTCTTTCAGAGGTTTTAAGAGATTCTGGAGTAATAATCTGCATTTTCTTTTGGGGTGAGATTCATAACTATTATTATTTTTTTTTGTTTTTACTTTTACAATACATAGTGTTCTACACTCAGATCTGGGCCTGCCCAGCGCAGGCCCAGATCTGCATTGCTGTGGCTGTAATGATGACGATATGACGGCGACCACATGGGAGAGTAGTGATGTGCTCCGCGGTGACTAGCTAGAATACCTAAAATTACTTTGTATTTATTATTATCTTCCACTTATCTGGGATTGGACTGGAGGGTAGCCACCAAAGCAGAGGCCCAGACTTTCTTCTCCCCAGCAACTTGTGCCAGCTCCTCCGGGGGAATCCCGAGGCATTCCCCGGTCACCCGAGAAACGTAGTCCCTCCAGTGTGTACTTAGGCATGGCCTAATTCTTCTAAAGTTCAGGGTTCAGAGATAACGCAATGACCAAATCTCACAAGACAGAAGCTCACAGCCTTTTTGGAAAATAGAACAAAATCTGAAAATTTTCAAAAATATATATTTCTAATTAGATTAGCCAGAACACAACTCACTCTTGTCTTCACACGTTCCCATTCATATGTTTTGACAGTCAGTGCAGAGGGGTGGAGTTATTTCAAATTGATGTGAATGAACAGCCTATGTCTACAGCCCCATGTGGCTGATCAGGTTTAAGGACAATTCTTTTGAAACTTTGAGGTTTGTTTTCTCACTATTTTTACATCACTCACTTTTCACTCTGTGTGGCAGCAGGATAAACTTGGGTCTAATCTAGCCGATGATTGTTATATTTCTAGCAGTTTCTAACTTTTTTAGCATAATCTAATTAATACATTTTTAGTATTTATTTTCATAAATGGGAAAATTTAAAAAAACATGTCAAACTTGAAATGTAATTTCTGTCGTTATCTTCTGTTTTTAAGTGTTAGTATTATGTCATGTCACCTCTACTTTCCAGGGAAACATGAAGTTATGGATCACAAACTGTATAAATTAACAAAGATGTTTACATTTATTTTAATGAGATTATTAGGAATACCAATAATTGTGACATTAGTGGTTTTAAATTAATGTACTCACTGAAAATTAATGTTTAAAATTGTGATGCCAAATAAAGTCATTCTTATCTTAGGAATTTGAAGTTATTTCTCATACAAAAATGTTAATGTTATTATGATCTCTAGGACTGAGGCTTAATATTTAAATAACATTTTAGGGAGCATATGGTAGAACATGAGTGTCAAAGGAAAAACTGAGCTGTCAGACATCTTACTGTAATAATGTGAAAATGTAATTAGTGGCCCTCTGCTGGTAAAGCTATGTGACACTAACATGACATGAACCTGCTGCAGGTGCTGGAAATTAGAATACAGTTTAAAAAAGAAAAAAAAAATATCTATACATTAACCAGCAATAGCACAGACTCAGCAAGACTTTAATATTTCCAATGATCACCAAAATGATTAGGTTTGCAGTTATGGTATCGTATCATGCTAAATAATTTATATTGTGTGAAAGAGAAAATCACTAATAATATAATCACAAGGATCATAGATTCACAAAGAGAAATATACAGTTACTTAAGTGGTGCCTTAGACCCAAGAAACATTGGAATTATTCAGATGACAGACTTTCTACAAACACTGAATAACTTTATTATAGTAAAACATATCACACTTCGAGACAATAATTTTAAGTGTTGTTAAAGAAGCATGTCTATTCATCAAACAAGTTAATATCTGTCCAATGTGATGTCATTTACAGAAATGCAGCAATAACTGTGTTTTTATTCCCTTTCAACTTCCCCTTGTTTCTTTGAGTCGTTATTGATTAGGACTGCCATTTTTTTATTAGTAATGAACAGAAGCTTTGTGCAATGAGCTGACTGACAGCCTTTCACTCATCAATGCCATCCAACAGCCTGTAACAATGCAGAACTAAAAACAGTCCTGTAAGTGGATGCAGAAAAGAAGCAGGTTTCATTTTATTTATAAGTTACTTATAAAATAAAAATAAAAATAAAATGAGTTTCTGATGTTTTAATGTTGGCTGTTCAAATCTTTAGATATCCCATTTGAACCCTGTAACATTACAGTCCCCAACACTGATTAAAACCTCCCGGTTCAACAGTTATGGTTAGAAAGGTCCTTGTACAACCACAATTATGGTACTTCTTGCTCAAAGTATCACCCTAACTTTACTGTTAGAAAACTTGGTGGATGTGACTGGAATCCTAAGTAGGTCTTTCTGGTGAGAGATATGAATCTGGAGTGCAGAGATATGCAGAGTGCAACTACCTTCGCATGTCAAAATAAGTTTTCAAAGGTAATATTGCTAAACACATGCTGAAGTCTTATAGATTCAGAAATGCAGTAGATTGAATGTTACTCTATTTGGGGTTTGAAAAGGAGGATAGAAGCAATGAAATGTGACATAGTGGCTTGCATATTGGTCAAAGATTTAAGGTAGGAGAGACATCATTATTAAATCATGCTTACAATGATTTATTTTTATAAGAGGCTCATCAGACATCATGCAGGTAATAAGATAAGAAATGAAATACCCAGAGCATACAATCCTAATAATGCAACATGAACCATCAGCAAATACAATTTATCAACTGTCTATGCTTAACTTTGTCAATCAATATCATAAGGATGTTTTAAAACACTACATTCTTTGACATCTTTATCAATTTTTTTTAAAAAGATTACTTTTATTACAAATACTTATCATTAACATACTGTTGTACACATTTATCTCTAGGAACACAAAAATATTATATTTTGTAATTGTTAGTGATGTAGATTTATCAGGTTTTTTCCCTTAACCTCAATCTAACAGTGCAGAAAATTCCAGAAATCGTCTGTGCATTCTAGAGCACTCAAGACAGCATCCACACTTCTGCACATCACACTGAGAACATACATAATAGACAGCCATCCAGACAGCTGACTGACAGATGGAGGGAAAATAAGGAAGAAAAAATGTGGGGTTAAATTCATATTGAAGTGATTTATCTTAAACAAGTATTAAACTCCATTTCCATGCACTATATTAGTATGCTAAGTCTAGTGTTTATTTGATTTGGGGCTGCCTTTATGTCTGCTGTTATGTTTTAAATAATTTTGTAGATGGGGTTCATTTGACTACAGTAAGATGTGGTTCCACACCTTTAAGGCTGCTGCTTTAGAACATCTAGTAGGGAAAACAACATAAGGAGTGATATTATCGTTTTATATATATATATATATATATATATATATGGTAGCATGTGAGAATTTAATTAATGTTTGAAAAAGTACATTAAGATGGTACAATTTTTCAGAAATAAGAGGCAAAAATAATTAGCTCCATCATCTTCTTCATCAACATTTAAAGATCTCTTTGAGATCTTGTGTTTTTTTTTTTTAGGGTTTTTTTTCTCAATGGCAGCTCTTATACTGCTTAAAAGCATAAGTCTGGCAATTTAATTATGGCAGACTTCTGATTGTCTCTCCTTTTTTCCAGAGGTGGGCAAAGGTTCAGTAATCAGTTTGTCTGGTTTTATTTGAAGAGGAACATACAACTGTAAACAGAAAATGTGTGTTTTAGAGGAGTCAACTACAAAAAGTCTGGAAACTAGATATCAAATCAGTAACTGAGGGGATGGAGTGATACAAAGCAGACTGCAGAAAACAATGCATAACGTGCCAGGTCTTTGATATGACCTGGTGATGCCTATGGTGCAATCACAGTGAGGAGTGAATGACAAACAGAAAGAAACTAATCAGATCAACAATACTTGTGTTCAAACAAGAATTCTCACTTTGGCATAAGCTGTAGTTGTGTGTCTGTATCTGGTGCATTTTTGGTTAAACTTGGTTTCTTAGTCATTTACTGAAGTTACTCACAGTAGATAAGGTCAGAAATTTTACTCAAGAGTGGGAATACCTCATAGTAATAATACCCAAGTAAAAAAGCAGTGTAGTGAGTCTACTCCTAAACAGGTTGTTTTTTTTTTTTTCAACCTGAATGTGAATGTTGAATTCTTATGAAAGGATTTAAAACTCTTCCTAAAAACTGTTTAACTCAAGACTGTAAGTGCCATTCTTAAATAGCATTATGAGGACTTCATTCTATATTTTATTAGTTTTATTTTGTGCGTGTATTTATGTGATGTCTGTACCTTTTAAGTATTGTTTTGTATACCGTACACCAGTGTGCCTCATGGCCAGGTCTCCCTCTAAAAAGAGATTTTATCTCAATTTTTATCTCATGGCTAAACATTTAAAATGAATATGTTATTACCCACCTCTGCCCAAATGTCAAAATATGAAGGGATATAGGAGCAATCTATATGTTTATCTGGGAAATTCAACTTCAAAAATTAAGAAACTGAAACACATTGTGACTACATTATTCTTGTATTTTCTATGTGGACAAAATATGCAATTGTTATATCTAACAAACATTTCTATAAGTATTAACTTGTTGCATCTTTATATTTTTTCTCCAGGCATCGTTGCCCACATTTAAATCTCCTTGGTATTGCCACCCTCAAATCAAAATTCCCCATTAAAGAACAGATTATATTTTTCATGTAAAAGTTATAATTCCTACATTCAATTTTAATTTTTTAAATCTTATGACATTACTTATGTTCCAAAAACAGCATCAAATTACATCATTTAGCTTTAGGCACAGAAAATGAACCTAATCATTTCTTTTACTTAGGGTCTTGCTTAAGAAAGCAAATTCTTATGAAACTAAAGCCGGGCAGTTGAGAATGCACTGTTCAGCCCTTCAGTTCTGGTTGCTGATTCTGAGTGCCTTGCACTTTTATTTCATCAGCATTTTCAGCTATATCAATTCTACACACAGCTTGCATTTACCAATGCACAGCATTCCCCTGATGACCTAAGCGGTGCACTTGGCATGAGTAAATCAGCTGTACAGTGAGGTGTAGCAGTAAGTACATAAACAGACTGTTTTAAAAGCCCTGCCTTTTCCCTCTTTTTATAACCACCATGCAGTTATTATTCCTTCAAACATTGAACATAAAGTTCCACAAATGAAATGGACTTCCTCAAAGCCAATGTATATAAAAAGTGTTATTGTAGAAAAACCACCTCAACAAATTTCCAAGAGCACCTGTTGTTAATCGAACAGGGTCCGAAGTAATAATTTATTATTAGTCCTATTCATTTAAGCAATGGATTTCGCTTGCTATGTAGCGAAACATTTTCTCAAAGAAACCTGTTATCGCCAAAGGTTAGGAAACTGTTGGATTAATATAACACATTTCACAAGTGAGACAAACCAAAGCATTCTTTTACAGACATAAGTTGGTGTAATCTGTTATTAGTGACAATGGGCTGAGCTTAAGTTCTCATTGCAACACAAAACATGTTTAAAAGGATCGTAAAGCCTCTTTTGCAAAAAGGGTTTACAAATGTGTGCTGCAGTACTCTAAATTTGTCCTTTTCATTGTTTATCAATCTCTTAATGCTGTAGAGGGATTTAACGCGCTGGGCTTTCAAGCACCTTCTTGACTTTAAGGACAAAATCAAATGCCAGAGTTGTACCTACTGAGTTGTGGGCAATGCGGACAGCAGGTGATACTGCAGAGCCTTTTGTCTGGATTGAGACTGATAAGGAGAAGACGGACAAGGTCATGTTCACCGGGGACAATTTTTCTCTCCCACGGACGACCATTGTTCAGGTCTTTATAAACCTGTCGGGGTCCCAGCTTGGCCAAAAATTCACTTACTGGGCACAGTGTGTGTAAGTTCATACTCAAAGCATCCATTTATCTTTGAAAGGCTTGCACCACTAAGACCTTAGGTAAAAATATGAAGCACTAAGCACAAAAGGACAATTACTGGATAATAGGAATTGAGTACATTTAAAACCACATTGTTAATATTTCATCAAATCTTGTTTTCTTATGAAAAATAATTTTACAGTGAAATACATTTCTAGTGCACTAATTTTAACCACATATTCAAGTATATTTTTTTATGTAATGCTTGATATTTTCAGCACTTGCACAGTCTATATATTTTAACACTGTGGATAACTAGTTCTACTTAATATTGTTGTTAGGCACTTGTGAATGTTCGGCATAATTATTTAAAAAAAAATGCCTGAAGAAGATAGATAACAAAACCTAGCCTTAAAGTAGGAGTGACCAAAATGGACTGAAACTTTATTTTAAAATTAATATGACTTTTTTTTTTTATTGTTCTCATGACACAAAGTATTAAAAGTCATCAGTCTTTTTGTCTATAAATAAAGTAGTTAGTCTAGAATATTGTACATTTTGCCTCAAAAATGAAGCGCAGGCAAAATCAAACAGACTAACAATGAAATTAGATGGTCAATTATTTGTTTTTCTTTGTATGTGATAAACGAGCACAAAAATAATGCATAGTTGTGAACAGAAATGAAATGGACATTTTTTTACAAACTGTTTTTTACAAATCTAAAGAGCCGGGGAGGCAAATATCTTATACATTTGTTCTGTGAAAGATTCAGAGGTCTGTTAGAGAACATTACTGAACAAGTTATTCAAGTTTTCACTGAGGTCAAGTTATAAAACAATGAAAAAACAAGTATGGCAGAACAATAAGCAAAAAGTTATTCATAATCTTGCTTTGGGTATTCTCTCCTTCACCAGAGACAAAGAAGCTAGTCTGACATGATGAAAAGATAGACGAAACCAGTTTTGGAAGAAAACCTGAGCCCACAGTCCAGGACACAGCACAGTTTCAAAGATCATGTCACACTGTGAGATCTCAATATCTCAGTAACCACTGTCACAATGCTTGATGTAAGATGCTGAACGTGTTGCTGCAGGCCAATTTTATTCATAATAAAGCCATACCAAGTTAGTAGTGTTAACTGTCTATTGCACCTATTATTAGAGTCAGGCGCTGAAATGAGGGAGAGGAAAAAGAAAGAAAAGAAACAGCAATAGATGGGCAAAAGAAAGAAAAAAAGTCAGAAACCTGTCGCAGCTGCAGTGACACTGAACAGTTTTGCCGGAAAATGTCCGACACTGCTTGATATTTGTAATTTCTTGCTTTTTGGGGGACAGCTGAATTGGTGACCAGTGCTTCTGATACGTCAAGTAAGTGAAGGCCAAGATCATGACCGGATATTTCCTTACGTAAGCACAATATTTTGGCAGATGGTCAGTGAGCAGACAGCACTGAACTTGGTTTTAGAAGCTGCAGAAAATATTGAGGCCAGGGCGGCAGTGGAATAGTTTGAACTGAAGTATATGCATCTCTAAGAATAGCTCAGGTTCAAATCTAATTGAGCCTGAGCTTTTGTGCAAAGAAAAATGGGTAATGTGCAAACCTGATTTAAAACATACCCGAAAGACCTTCAGTTGCAACTACAACATAACGTATTTTCCAATGTACTACATCATGAGGAATGACCACATATAGATGGCAGACGTCAGATTTTTATTAATAAATAAAATGCAGTTTGTTGTTTAAATACTTTTGCAAGGCATAGCTGCTGGAATTTATGTCATCAGAATGCCCCTAACTATGCATGTACAGTATTCCAATGAAGCAAGCCATTATTGTTTTGAACATAAAAGTTGAATTGTATATTTATATCATAGGTTCATTTACATGTATCACAAAATGCTAATCAGCCACTCTTTAGTTATACATTCACATACAGTCAGTTCCTATTCAGAGAAATTATGTATCCTTGCCATCACATGTGGGCTTTTTTTATAATCTGCAACCTCAATAAAAATTTCTCAACAACAAATGTCACCCTCGTACCAGTGTGCCCAGACCACCAGATCACTCTTCCCAAGATCCCCATATGATTTTGACAAAGTGTGATACAACCAGTGGGCAACCCAGAGGTTCTACAGTATCTTGTGCTAACATTCCTGTTCAAAATAGTTCACAGATAATCACATCAACACTCAATTATAAGCAAAGGTAAGAAAAAACAAGTATACTTTATGATATTTTACCATCAACCTTTGGGGTCTTTGGTGGTCTTTAATGCAAGTAGAGACATTATTTTAGATTTTAATGGTTTCAGCAGCATCTTTTAAATAAGTCATCAAAAAACTCTGCCTTTTGCCCATGGGAATTTTATAAAGCCTGTTAAATCAATGTTAATCCAAGCACCTGTCATCACATACTAATTTGCCAAAACCTTTAGGGAAGGTTGTTTGGTATAAGGCATTTAGCAGGTGAGGGTAAGATAGTACACAAATTTTAATGTTTAGCCTTTAGATTCATGTCTGCACAACACGTTCTTTGTAACCTCCGTGGTTCTCCAACTCAATTACAGTTTATGAATCTCTTGGAAACTGTGTCTTTACTAGACGGATTATAAGATTAGAGTCAAAGTAGAATGCTTCTCTAATCCAAAGAGCTGGGTCAGAAAAGTAAGTGCAGCCAAACAACTCAGGTCTGTGTAAATGTTAGTTTACACAGACATTTTAACTACGCTGCAAGCATCACAAATTCCACATGGCAGCTAACTGGAGTTGGAAGGACATAATTTCCTCCAAACTTTTTATCTCCAGATAAAACAAACAATAATGGAGCGTCATATGTTACTATGCAGCCGTATGTTTCATATAAATATCCATTACACCAGAGTTTGTATTTTCTTCCGAACGACAGCTTTTCTTTATATGTTTTGGTGGGTGAGAGCTTCAGTGCTTCTGGGAAAACGGCGCTTCGCAGCCAAATTGACATTCACTGGAGTGTGCCACCCTCCTGTCATTTTGTCAACACCATCGCTGTGTGGAGTTCAGCCAAGCAAGACATCTGACAGACAGTCAAACGGGGGTGGTGGACTTCAGCAACATAACACCCTCTCGCTGCCCTCTCTGCCCAGCGGTGAGGTTCAATGCTTACACACACACACACACACAGACAAACGAAGAAAGGACACATTTGCAACAAAGGCTTACACTTTGCTCTTTGGCCCTCTATCGGCACATTCTGCAACACAGACCTCTGACCACTTTTTCAGAACTAAGGAGTCAGACAGGCACAGATTGATCAGAGAGATGCAATCAACAAGAGAGGGGACTGCATGAGTGAGTTTACATCTGTAGCCAAAAAGTAGTCCTGACAAAGGAAATTGATTGGAAAGTACCAAAAGCCTCTTAGTGCTGAAAGCATCATTGGAAGATTACTGCTTGCTGCTCAGAAATGATCAGCGCCACAGGACATTTACATTTCTTATTCAAAGCTATTTAGTATTAAAATCCAAATAAATTAATAAGAAAGGCAGGAACCAAAACCGAACAAAAGTCAAACACATCTGAACAAAAAAAAAAAAAAAAAAAAAAAAAAAAAAAAAAAAAAAAAAAAAAAAATGAACAAATAGAAACAGCACAACAAGGAAAAGATTGTACTAATTTCTGCAAAAGGAATATGTGCTTCGGCAACCCAGCAATCATTTAGATAACATAGAAATATTACCTTATGTCGCAAAATATTTGGTAAGATTAATATTTAAGTAAAAGTACAGTTGTATGTAATTTTGTCCATAACAATTTCTTCATTTCCAGTCCCGTACCTGTCAATTTATTTTTTTCATCCTATTTTCTTGGTTGGGTTAGTTAGGTTATTATTGTTTCTAATCAACTTTTATAAGTGTCTTTAAAAATATGCATAAATACATTTAAAAATCTTCACTTCTTAAAAAATTACTTGACCTTGTAAAAACCTTCCCACATTGGCTATTGAGAAACAATTTCTTACAGGCAGAGGACAGACAATTGTAACACAGTGCAGAAAATCAGCATCATCATTCAGAACTCTTTTACTGATGAGGGTTGAAATTCAGCTGGAGGAATTGATTTCATTGGGTGAAATCCCAAAGGGCCAGGCTAAGTAATATGGTTTGTTAATCTTGAAGTGTGCATCACATATACTGTTTTCTTACAAAGATCAAAATTGATGTAACAGATTTTATTATTAGCCATGGCCACTATTAAAAATACTCAATTGAACAAACAAGTATAGGGTGTAATAGTGAGTTTCTAACAAATAAATGAATGTAGTCTATGTAGTTTGTCATGTTTAATACTTCCCTGTTATTTTAGTATAATTAGGTACAAATATAAATTACTTCACAGTCTATTGAATATCCCACTGAAACTGCATGCAAAGATTGTTGTTCCAACAATATTTCACTATACATTATAATAATGCCTAGTAGGATGAAAATGATTATGATTTTTATTGTGGGGCACATTTTTGATGGATGCAGGTAGAAGACTGGAGGGGAAAATCCACTTTTTTATTAAGAAAAATTGCTTAGACATACACATTCTGAAAATGCAAATTCCATGTTTGACTTAATTAAATGAGTTTTCCACGGTTCCGCTGGATAGCTGTTATTTCAATTTTGCATATTTTTGAAAGTGACAACAAATTTATATAAATTGTCTTCTTTGACCAAAGCCTATGAATTAATCACATCTCTGAGACTTTGCCTTTCCTCAAGACACTATTTTCTTTTGCAGTGAATAAGCAGGGGTCTCCTCAGTGCCATCAACTACCAAGGTCTGCAGGCATGAAAATATGAAACAAAAACCATTTACGAGATAAACTGCCACAGTGGGCAATACTGAATGACTTCTCTGTATTAAATGCCAACTGTCACTGCTGAAACTCATCCCTTCTTAGGCACACACTGAACAACACACTTATCAGTAAGGTGTCATGGCAAAACAGTGGAACAACAGGGAGATTGGGGACTCGCATGGAACTGGCGCTTGTCACCCAAGATGGATCCTGACACCAGAATATGCTCAGGAAATGATTAGATAACAATAACAGAATCCACACAGGCGTCTTTGAGGAGGTGTACTGGTGCCCGATAAAGGATTCAGATTTATGTATCCTTCACCCAAAGAAGCAGTTTCTTGAAAAATGGTACATGGAAGCTTAATTTGATATACTGTACAGTTTACTTAGCAGAGAGGAAATGCAGGGGGGTTAATAAAAGACAGGAAATGAAAAACAGAAGCAGTTTGGCAGCTTTATGTGGTGTCTTTAGAAATCAATTTCATCTCATGAACATCTGCTTATTTGGTTTCTCCTTGAACACTGACAGCACAAATCTGCCAGACAGTATTAGAATGTGCAATATGCCAACGTGCAGTACAAAAAATGTTCTTTTTTCCTTAGGTAAAGTGGAATAATTAGGTAAATGGGTCCCAGATAAGAGGTGTTTTGTGAAATAGAACGCAAAGCCGCAAACACTTTAAAAACAAATTCTGGCAGCTAAGCCTTTCATCCAATGTGTATACGTTCAGCACTGATCAGGCCTCTATTACTCAAAGACATTGTATCTGCACAAAAGCTGTACATTTACAGCCTTGTGCTGCACCAAATTTGAAATTTGCACTGGTTCTAAATGCTAAAACCTATTAATAACAGTTCTCCCAACAGAACTTAGACTGACCCACAACAATTAAACTGCACAAAGTAAAAACATATCTTATAGCTGACTGACCAAAACAAATACCTTTTTCAGGAGTAACTCCTTCAGCGGGATTCAGATGGGAATCCACAATGAATAAGCAATAAGTTAATCCCTCCTACTAAATTTATTTCAGGTTTTTCAACACCACTTTTATTCAACTATAACTATATCACAAAATCAGGTATTTTTGTTTTCATTTTGTGTGACCAGGCACCACTTAGCAGTTGGCTAGAAAACTAATCTTAAGCTGGTAACATTTTAAGTGAATAACTGCATATGAAATATCTACCTACTGAAAAGGGTAAAAGCGTATCCCGTATACTGGTGACTTTAGAGAGAAATATCAAGGTTAGAATCAAATGACAAATGGTTTGACTGAAACTTTTTATTTGAGTTGAAGTTACTGTCAATGTGCAGGTTTTTGTAAGACTCAATACCAGTGTTGCACAGTGTACAAGTGCTTTGTTAAGAAAGGTGAACAGACTGTTTCAATGGAACTAACTGTTCTGTATCAAGGATTATTCAACATCCTGTAACCTTTAAAGTTAGGCATTGAGAAGAGAAGAGAGTAGCGAATAAATACAGAAAAAAAATGTTTAGGCTTGGGGAAAAAAAGAAGAGTGGTACTTTTTAACAGTATTTTTTTTTTAAAAAGAGTGTGCTTTTACCTTGCTTGAAAGATGTTCTTTCAAACAAGGTATATATTTGTATATTGTACTGTGTGAAATAATTCTATACTATGTAAAGGTTTTGCTCTCAAAAAAGAAAAAAGGAGAATACCAATAGAGCTTGTGAACCTGAATTTGTATCACAGATGTTTAACTAAGGCAACATTTCTATGCACAGGTGTCGCTGGCATGGTGCCCAGTGCTTCAGCGAGAATAGATACATCACATTTTTAGAATGTTATTACATAGTTATTATAATTAAGGTGTTTATACATTTTCACATAATGCAAAGGTTCAAGCTCATTTGAACATTTTGAGTGAATATGAAAAACATTTAATTTCAAAAGCATTCATCACTTTGCTGGTTAAAAAGACGTGACTGTTGGTCTTATCTACATACATGTAGATCTTACATGAAATTTCAACTTGGTGAATAACAGAAAACTATAAAAATATTTACTACTAGAAAAAAACTGAAGCCTAAGTGAAAAAATCAGGAAATGACAATAACTCAGCAGTGGGTTAGCGTTAGGGTTATGATGACATCAAAACTAATCATCTATATTCTCTGATATCTCCAATGTTCCAGTAATCATGCTTCTGAGGATTCCACTTCAATCTGTACTAAACCAATTATGGGCCATTACACTGTGGAAAAGGATGAAATCAGAGAATATGCAGATTGGTGATTCAGCTTAATTATTGTTCAGGTATTCCCTGATTAAGAAAGGAATCCCATGAAAGCTCAGGAAAACTGGGATGAGTAATGTGATTAAAAATATTTCTACCTTTATAACTGTTGCATAGTTAATCTGGTCTTGCACAACCAATGGAGCTAACAAAAAACCCACTGAAGGGATGTGGAAGATCACACTGTGAAGGGCAGTAACTTGGGTGTGCAAGAATACAAATGAATTCAAATTTTTGATGCGTTTCCTTAATATTACTTGCAATTGACGCAGGCAATACAGATCTGGGAGAGACATACCCCAAAAGACCTGCTGCTATGAGAAGTGGTTCTACGAAATACTGACTCAGGGAGGCTAAATATAAATGCATATCAAACCTATTTAGTTTGTAAAACAAATTAAAACCTTGTATTATTTGTATTCCGTTTCACAAATGTACTGTACACTCCCTTGTGTTTGTCCAGCACATAACTGCTCAAAAACATCCACTGAAACTTTTCTGCAGATGAATAAATTCAAAGAAAACATTATTTTTTTTCTATGCAAGCAGTCAGACTGGAAACAAGCTGAAAATGTAGTGTATTGATCATGCACTTTAGTTCAAGCCCATGCAGTAATGTCACAGCTCTCTAAGTGCCACCAAGAAACGACGCCCTCCCAGGCTTATTTGGCTGAGGAGCAGCAAAGCCTTTCTACAACAATCCCCACAATGAGTACTGACATTTCATATGCAAAGTTACCATGACAAAGAATGGCGCACAGCGTTTGTTTATTTTGCTTATACATCTTGCATTTCACTGTATAACAAAAAGCTTGGGCTACTAACAACTCATCACTTAAACAACACAAGCAGCATGTTTACAAGGACCGAGTAATTAGCTGTCTGCCAATTACAGCTGTGACTAATATCTGTGCAGACAAAATCAAGTTCTCGAGGATGCAGTGATTAAGACTCATATAGCTTCCACAACTTGATCAATATTTCTGTGGCAGTGCATCAAATGGCAAAAGTGAGCAATATAGAATAAAAATTAAAAGCAAGATCTCCATAAACTGCCCAGCTCAAAGTCTTCAAACCTGTAACAAGTCATTGATGCAGAACTAGATGCACATTTATGTGACACTTTTAACATCAATAAAGGTTTTAGTTTGCAAGAGTTTGACCCTTGCCACAGTTTTATTAATTATATGTTCAAAAATCCAGTAAACTGAAAAATCATAGAATCACTGGCCTTTTTAATTTGTCATTAAAACAATTTCTGTCGTTGCCTAATAAATAATTTTTATGTCATTCCTACCTGGTTGCGTTTGCATGTTTTCTTTTTATCTTTCTTTGACAAATACCTTTTGGAATCTCCTCATTTTATATAGACCTTGTGAAAGGTTATAAATGAAAGGTCAGGTGTATTTTAAGGTGGGTGGGAATAGGGCAAGGTCTCATTGTTATGTAAGGATCTTTAAGCCCAGCTAAGTATGTATATGCACCCAAAAGTATTGTCTTTCAAAGACGCTTAATATTTAAAAGTGCCAAAATCATTCAAAAATCATTTTCTGTGCCACATGTCTTTAATGTGAATTACACTTTTGTGATAATGCAAAGTTTCATTTTACATGAATGATTTTTTTTTTTTTTCCCTTGCTTATCTGGAATCAATTTCTCAAGAGAAAAACTACTCGGAGTTTCATTTCTGAAGATTAAATATTGCACTGCTGTATGCTGTTCTAGTTTGCTTTAAAGATATCGGAATTTAACTTTCAAAAAGGAAAGAACTTACATATGCCTTGAATTTATATGAGAACAGTGTGAAGACTTCAAAACTACATAGGAGAGTTGTGATTAAAAATAGCCTGACATTACACAGGGGATGTATTCTATAAAACTTCAGTCAGCTTTAAAGAAGCAAAATATATCTCAAGCAGGCAGGCCAGTTTTAATTGGAACTTTTTTAAATAAGAAGAATTAATAAAATATACATAGCCTCACAATTATTAACTAAATCACCATAGTGCTTTTTATGCACCTGGTATTAGTTTCATACCCAGGAAATGTCTCTCTTTATTTTATTAAAAAGGAAAGAATTATTTATTTTATTTTGGACTAAAATGTTACTAAATTACTAAGTTAGATGCATATTGTAATATGTCTAATATTATATGCTTAAGTGCTTTTTATTCTGCTGTTCCATAGTCTCATAGTGTCTTTTGATATTCCACCTAAAACTATTTACTTTTTAATTTAAATAATCAATAGCAATTTTTTGTTGTTGTTGTTGTTTTTTGTTTTTTAAGTGCTTTGGTCTGCCTGTTTGAATATTTTAAAGGATTTTATAAATCAATACATGAAATAAATATATTTTTTAGAAAGCTGAATACATAGCTCAGTTGTTAACATTTAAATTACATCTATGAAACATGCACAATACTCTAAAAATTTGTTTTAAGATGGCAAGAAAACACAATCTATATGACTAATATGACAGACGTAGGGCTTGTATGGTTTGTTTTAAATGATGCCACTAGGCTAGGTGCAAAACACACTTCAGATAACAATGCTTCTTGTATCTCTCTGTAGTGTATAAGGAAAAGCACAAGGAGAACTCTGGTGAATGGAAAATTGAAGCAGGACATGGTGAGTCAGAGAGCAAGCACAAGATGTCGACAAATACCTGGAGGGATAAAAAAAAAAAAAAAACGTGTTGCAGTGCTTAAACCCTTCGTTACAAAAACGGATGCACTTTTGAAAGTTCAGTGGTACAAAAACCCCGGACAATGGTCTCAAGAGATCTAGAAAAAGTCATATGGTCAGATGAACCATGCTCCTCTATATTCCTGAGTGGTCAAGTCCATGAGTGTTGATCATAAAGAGAACAGCTTGAATACATGAACCCTGACTGTGGGGTTACCTAGTCATGTCCTGCACAGGAACAGGTCACAGAAAATTAGTACTTACATTCATCTAAATGATCACCTTTATCCTCTTATGAAGCATTTCTATCCTGATGGGGTTTGTCTTCTCTGTGACAGTGATGCCCCCAATTTAGTGGGCAGGAGCAGTAATTTAATGGCTTAAAGTGTATTGAATGGATGTAAATCATTGGCTATGGCAATTATGTTATTAACCTAAGTCAGCACTTTTGGGAGATTTTGGACCAATGTGTTAGAGAGCACTTTCCCAAATCATAATGCAACACACAGAACATTGTAATATCTTAGAAAGAGCAACTTACATTCCTTTCGATAGTTACCCAAATAATTACTGCATAAATGTCAAGACATACTGGAACTGAGAAAAAAGAAACAGTTCAAGTTTGTTTTTTGTTTTTTTTTATGCTATCTAGGATCCCATTTGGAAAAAGGATGTACACTTACACAATATATATATTTTTTTTCACTTTTATAATAGAGCTGTAAAGGATTATTTTGATGACTCAAGAGGGCCATCTCCAAAAACTTTGAGATAAAATCTCTGACACAATGCTTTTATTTCACACAACTACTCACTTTTCAAGGGGCCATTTGTTTCAAAGGAGAGCGGTTATAGCAGTCACAACATAATTATGTTTACACTAAGTGTGATGGAGAAAAAATAAATAACGAGACAGAAACTGGAGAAAAAGAACTGCAATAGCAAAGGTTTGGGGCTGTTTCAAACCAAGCAAGCAAATGCTCTCGTATAAATGGAATTAGCTTAGAACAATAGTGTAACATCACCAATGGCTTTGTAGACAGATGCATTTTCTGAATCTGAAAACTGCATTACTCATGGACACAGTAGTCCTTACTGTCAGAGGAACAGCCAGACGCAGCAAACTGGATCATCTTGCAAAAACTGAGCTACATGCAAAAGTTAGAAAGATGTAAAATTAGGACCTGTAATAATGAACACCACCGACTGAAGACTCCTGGGCATATTTATACATAGACTTCAAACAGCTTGTGATAAGAAACAAACAATGTTGACTAAGGCTATTGCGAAATGATGAATTTGGACCTTCACAACTTAAAATATCCTTCACAAGAACAACTTCAAAGTGATTTGGTCTCGAAGAAATATTTCAAAAGAGCACTATGACAAAGTGGTTCTAGTGATGGGCAGATGAGGCCTCATTGGATGTATGCCACATTTCCCAAACTCTCAACACTGTGCTGAAACTCTGTTGCTGTATCACTTGCAGTGATATCTGCTGGATTTAAGAAGTCATTGCAGGCAAATTCAATAAAGACTGGAAACAGACTGAATAAGGTTCATTCACATGTTTTTATTTAGAATAATCAGTTGCTGTATCAGCATTGGGCCAAGGTGATTGTGCCATTTACAAACCATTTCTCCTGCTTTTGAGAACACCCTTTCACAGGACACTGATGATGACCGTGTATATAGAAATTTAATTGCAAGTTTGTATAAGGTAGGGTAATGGAGTCTTTGCATTTCCCAGTATTGTAGAGGTGATCTTGGTGTAGAGATGCATCTTTGTACCTCGATAATGGCTGAATCGGTGGTGACATTTGACTTGGCCTTGCTCTCTTCGACTTCCATCTTCAGCTGCTGCCACAGGTTGCCATCAAAAAAAAATAAAATAAAATGCATCTGTGTTACTAATTCATTGTAATTACATGGAGTGATTTACAAGAACATTAAAATATAAGTAAACACAATAAACAATCATGACAAACCTGAAATGGGAGCAGATGGTCGCGTTAAAGGTCCAGTTCAATCGCCTGCTTTCTGGAAACATCAGGGTTTATCATGGGACTGTTAACATAAAAGTTAATCCGTATAAACTAATTCAAATATCCTATAAAAAGGAAATGGAATAAGCCGAAAGAAATATGATCAAAAGTGGAAATGAGACCGGAATAATAATTTACCTTATTCTTCATGATAAGATCAAATTGATGCCACATGGGGAAAACTTCCTCTTCCTTGGTTGATCCATGCAGGTATTCAAGTACAAGCCAAAAACCAACGCAAAGCAAAGAACACAAGGTACCTCCATCCAACAAAACAATTTAGCGCGTTTACCACCAAACAACACAGGAACTGTATTGGTCACGTGGTTTTCCTTAAAGTAAACATGCGCACCAACATGGGGTTTCGTCTTGTTTGTTCAGCACATGTTCCGAGGTTTCTGTCGTCTGGCTCACCACTAAGTGGTTCAGTTTATATTGTCACTTAATCTTATTTCTGATTCATTTACTCTCTATAGTTGGTCATACTACTTTAATTTAAACATTGCTGTTGCAACTTTGCTTCGCTTAGTTGCTCTTTTTGTTCACCTGTTTTGACCATTTGACTACACTAGCGATGTAGTGAAATGGTCAAGAACAGGTGAATACATTAGACTACTACTGCAGTCAAATGGTCAAAACAGGTGAACAAA